>NW_028241907.1:0-149906 GCF_964263255.1 Lissotriton vulgaris
TTCATGCTTCTAGGGAGCCAAAACTCAAGAATTGGCGGAAGGGTAAAAGTCACTTAAAAGGACCCAAATGCCCACTTCGAGGGCTTAAAACGTGTTTATTCACTGCGGGAAGAGATATAAAGAACATTTAGAGTAAATTAATGTATATGCGAGAACGTTCGATTTTTCATGCTAAACGATCAATGACCCCGCGACCTGATGAAATTGCTCCGAGATGACCTAAATGGTCTGTTTTAAAAATTTCCATCTTTCAAACTAATTTTGACTTTCAGATGTGGATCATCACTTTTGGAGCTAAAATGAGCATCTTTATAGTCATTTTCATGCTTCTAGGGAGCCAAAACTCAAGAATTGGCGGAAGGGTAAAAGTGACTTAAAAGGACCCAAATGCCCACTTCGAGGGCTTAAAACGTGTTTATTCACTGCGGGAAAAGATATAAAGAACATTTAGAGTAAATTAATGTATATGCGAGCACGTCAGATTTTTCATGCTAAACGATCGATGACCCGCGACCTGATGAAATTGCTCCGAGATGACCAAAATGGTCCGTTTAAAAAATTTCCATCTTTTAACTAATTTTGACTTTCAGATGTGGATCATCACTTTTGGAGCTAAAATTAGCATCTTTATAGTAATTTTCAGGCTTCTAGGGGGCCAAAACTCAAGAATTGGCGGATGGGTAAAAGTGACTTAAAAGGACCCAAATGCCCACTTCGAGGGCTTAAAACGGGTTTATTCACTGCGGGAAGAGATATAAAGAACATTTAGAGTAAATTAATGTATATGCGAGAACGTCCGATTTTTCATGCTAAACGATCGATGACCCGCGACCTGATGAAACTGCTCCGAGATGATCTAAATGGTCCGTTTTAAAAATTTCCATCTTTCAAACTAATTTTGACTTTCAGATGTGGATCATCACTTTTGGAGCTAAAATGAGCATCTTTATAGTCATTTTCATGCTTCTAGGGAGCCAAAACTCAAGAATTGGCGGAAGGGTAAAAGTGACTTAAAAGGACCCAAATGCCCACTTCGAGGGCTTAAAACGTGTTTATTCACTGCGGGAAGAGATATAAAGAACATTTAGAGTAAATTAATGTATATGCGAGCACGTCCGATTTTTCATGCTAAACGATCGATGACCCGCGACCTGATGAAATTGCTCCGAGATGACCAAAATGGTCCGTTTAAAAAATTTCCATCTTTTAACTAATTTTGACTTTCAGATGTGGATCATCACTTTTGGAGCTAAAATGAGCATCTTTATTGTCATTTTCATGCTTCTAGGGGGCCAAAACTCAAGAATCGGCAGATGGGTAAAAGTGACTTAAAAGGACCCAAATGCCCACTTCGAGGGCTTAAAACGTGTTTATTCACTGCGGGAAGAGATATAAAGAACATTTAGAGTAAATTAATGTATATGCGAGAACGTTCGATTTTTCATGCTAAACGATCAATGACCCGCGACCTGATGAAATTGCTCCGAGATGACCAAAATGGTCCGTTGAAAAAATTTCCATCTTTTAACTAATTTTGACTTTCAGATGTGGATCATCACTTTTGGAGCTAAAATGAGCATCTTTATAGTAATTTTCAGGCTTCTAGGGGGCCAAAACTCAAGAATTGGCGGATGGGTAAAAGTGACTTAAAAGGACCCAAATGCCCACTTCGAGGGCTTAAAACGTGTTTATTCACTGCGGGAAGAGATATAAAGAACATTTAGAGTTAATTAATGTATATGCGAGCACGTCCGATTTTTCATGCTAAACGATCGATGACCCGCGACCTGATGAAATTGCTCCGAGATGACCAAAATGGTCCGTTTAAAAAATTTCCATCTTTTAACTAATTTTGACTTTCAGATGTGGATCATCACTTTTGGAGCTAAAATGAGCATCTTTATAGTCATTTTCAGGCTTCTAGGGGGCCAAAACTCAAGAATCGGCAGATGGGTAAAAGTGACTTAAAAGGACCCAAATGCCCACTTCGAGGGCTTAAAACGGGTTTATTCACAGCCACAAGAGATATAAAGAACATTTAGAGTAAATTAATGTTCATGCTAGAACGTTCGATTTTTCATGCTAAACGATCGATGACCCGCGACCTGATGAAACTGCTCCGAGATTACCTAAATGGTCTGTTTTAAAAATTTCCATCTTTCAAACTAATTTTGACTTTCAGATGTGGATCATCACTTTTGGAGCTAAAATGAGCATCTTTATAGTCATTTTCAGGCTTCTAGGGGGCCAAAACTCAAGAATCGGCAGATGGGTAAAAGTGACTTAAAAGGACCCAAATGCCCACTTCGAGGGCTTAAAACGGGTTTATTCACAGCCGCAAGAGATATAAAGAACATTTAGAGTAAATTAATGTTCATGCGAGAACGTTCGATTTTTCATGCTAAACGATCGATGACCCGCGACCTGATGAAACTGCTCCGAGATGACCTAAATGGTCTGTTTTAAAAATTTCCATCTTTCAAACTAATTTTGACTTTCAGATGTGGATCATCACTTTTGGAGCTAAAATGAGCATCTTTATAGTCATTTTCATGCTTCTAGGGAGCCAAAACTCAAGAATTGGCGGAAGGGTAAAAGTGACTTAAAAGGACCCAAATGCCCACTTCGAGGGCTTAAAACGTGTTTATTCACTGCGGGAAGAGATATAAAGAACATTTAGAGTAAATTAATGTATATGCGAGAACGTTCAATTTTTAATGCTAAACGATCGATGACCCGCGACCAGATGAAATTGCTCCAAGATGACCGAAATGGTCCGTTTTAAAAAATTTCATCTTTCAAACTAATTTTGACTTTCAGATGTGGATCATCACTTTTGGAACTAAAATGAGCATCTTTATGGTCATTTTCAGGCTTCTAGGGGGCCAAAACTCAAGAATCGGCAGATGGGTAAAAGTGACTTAAAAGGACCCAAATGCCCACTTCGAGGGCTTAAAACGGGTTTATTCACAGCCGCAAGAGATATAAAGAACATTTAGAGTAAATTAATGTTCATGCGAGAACGTTCGATTTTTCATGCTAAACGATCGATGACCCGCGACCTGATGAAACTGCTCCGAGATGACCTAAATGGTCTGTTTTAAAAATTTCCATCTTTCAAACTAATTTTGACTTTCAGATGTGGATCATCACTTTTGGAGCTAAAATGAACATCTTTATAGTCATTTTCATGCTTCTAGGGAGCCAAAACTCAAGAATTGGCGGAAGGGTAAAAGTGACTTAAAAGGACCCAAATGCCCACTTCGAGGGCTTAAAACGTGTTTATTCACTGCGGGAAGAGATATAAAGAACATTTAGAGTAAATTAATGTATATGCGAGAACGTTCGATTTTTCATGCTAAACGATCAATGACCCGCAACCTGATGAAATTGCTCCGAGATGACCAAAATGGTCAGTTGAAAAAATTTCCATCTTTTAACTAATTTTGACTTTCAGATGTGGATCATCACTTTTGGAGCTAAAATGAGCATCTTTATAGTAATTTTCAGGCTTCTAGGGGGCCAAAACTCAAGAATTGGCGGATGGGTAAAAGTGACTTAAAAGGACCCAAATGCCCACTTCGAGGGCTTAAAACGTGTTTATTCACTGCGGGAAGAGATATAAAGAACATTTAGAGTAAATTAATGTATATGCGAGCACGTCAGATTTTTCATGCTAAACGATCGATGACCCGCGACCTGATGAAATTGCTCCGAGATGACCAAAATGGTCCGTTTAAAAAATTTCCATCTTTTAACTAATTTTGACTTTCAGATGTGGATCATCACTTTTGGAGCTAAAATTAGCATCTTTATAGTAATTTTCAGGCTTCTAGGGGGCCAAAACTCAAGAATTGGCGGATGGGTAAAAGTGACTTAAAAGGACCCAAATGCCCACTTCGAGGGCTTAAAACGGGTTTATTCACTGCGGGAAGAGATATAAAGAACATTTAGAGTAAATTAATGTATATGCGAGAACGTCCGATTTTTCATGCTAAACGATCGATGACCCGCGACCTGATGAAACTGCTCCGAGATGATCTAAATGGTCCGTTTTAAAAATTTCCATCTTTCAAACTAATTTTGACTTTCAGATGTGGATCATCACTTTTGGAGCTAAAATGAGCATCTTTATAGTCATTTTCATGCTTCTAGGGAGCCAAAACTCAAGAATTGGTGGAAGGGTAAAAGTGACTTAAAAGGACCCAAATGCCCACTTCGAGGGCTTAAAACGTGTTTATTCACTGCGGGAAGAGATATAAAGAACATTTAGAGTAAATTAATGTATATGCGAGCACGTCCAATTTTTCATGCTAAACGATCGATGACCCGCGACCTGATGAAATTGCTCCGAGATGACCAAAATGGTCCGTTTAAAAAATTTCCATCTTTTAACTAATTTTGACTTTCAGATGTGGATCATCACTTTTGGAGCTAAAATGAGCATCTTTATTGTCATTTTCATGCTTCTAGGGGGCCAAAACTCAAGAATCGGCAGATGGGTAAAAGTGACTTAAAAGGACCCAAATGCCCACTTCGAGGGCTTAAAACGTGTTTATTCACTGCGGGAAGAGATATAAAGAACATTTAGAGTAAATTAATGTATATGCGAGAACGTTCGATTTTTCATGCTAAACGATCAATGACCCGCGACCTGATGAAATTGCTCCGAGATGACCAAAATGGTCCGTTGAAAAAATTTCCATCTTTTAACTAATTTTGACTTTCAGATGTGGATCATCACTTTTGGAGCTAAAATGAGCATCTTTATAGTCATTTTCAGGCTTCTAGGGGGCCAAAACTCAAGAATCGGCAGATGGGTAAAAGTGACTTAAAAGGACCCAAATGCCCACTTCGAGGGCTTAAAACGGGTTTATTCACAGCCGCAAGAGATATAAAGAACATTTAGAGTAAATTAATGTTCATGCGAGAACGTTCGATTTTTCATGCTAAACGATCGATGACCCGCGACCTGATGAAACTGCTCCGAGATGACCTAAATGGTCTGTTTTAAAAATTTCCATCTTTCAAACTAATTTTGACTTTCAGATGTGGATCATCACTTTTGGAGCTAAAATGAACATCTTTATAGTCATTTTCATGCTTCTAGGGAGCCAAAACTCAAGAATTGGCGGAAGGGTAAAAGTGACTTAAAAGGACCCAAATGCCCACTTCGAGGGCTTAAAACGTGTTTATTCACTGCGGGAAGAGATATAAAGAACATTTAGAGTAAATTAATGTATATGCGAGAACGTTCGATTTTTCATGCTAAACGATCAATGACCCGCAACCTGATGAAATTGCTCCGAGATGACCAAAATGGTCAGTTGAAAAAATTTCCATCTTTTAACTAATTTTGACTTTCAGATGTGGATCATCACTTTTGGAGCTAAAATGAGCATCTTTATAGTAATTTTCAGGCTTCTAGGGGGCCAAAACTCAAGAATTGGCGGATGGGTAAAAGTGACTTAAAAGGACCCAAATGCCCACTTCGAGGGCTTAAAACGTGTTTATTCACTGCGGGAAGAGATATAAAGAACATTTAGAGTAAATTAATGTATATGCGAGCACGTCAGATTTTTCATGCTAAACGATCGATGACCCGCGACCTGATGAAATTGCTCCGAGATGACCAAAATGGTCCGTTTAAAAAATTTCCATCTTTTAACTAATTTTGACTTTCAGATGTGGATCATCACTTTTGGAGCTAAAATTAGCATCTTTATAGTAATTTTCAGGCTTCTAGGGGGCCAAAACTCAAGAATTGGCGGATGGGTAAAAGTGACTTAAAAGGACCCAAATGCCCACTTCGAGGGCTTAAAACGGGTTTATTCACTGCGGGAAGAGATATAAAGAACATTTAGAGTAAATTAATGTATATGCGAGAACGTCCGATTTTTCATGCTAAACGATCGATGACCCGCGACCTGATGAAACTGCTCCGAGATGATCTAAATGGTCCGTTTTAAAAATTTCCATCTTTCAAACTAATTTTGACTTTCAGATGTGGATCATCACTTTTGGAGCTAAAATGAGCATCTTTATAGTCATTTTCATGCTTCTAGGGAGCCAAAACTCAAGAATTGGTGGAAGGGTAAAAGTGACTTAAAAGGACCCAAATGCCCACTTCGAGGGCTTAAAACGTGTTTATTCACTGCGGGAAGAGATATAAAGAACATTTAGAGTAAATTAATGTATATGCGAGCACGTCCAATTTTTCATGCTAAACGATCGATGACCCGCGACCTGATGAAATTGCTCCGAGATGACCAAAATGGTCCGTTTAAAAAATTTCCATCTTTTAACTAATTTTGACTTTCAGATGTGGATCATCACTTTTGGAGCTAAAATGAGCATCTTTATTGTCATTTTCATGCTTCTAGGGGGCCAAAACTCAAGAATCGGCAGATGGGTAAAAGTGACTTAAAAGGACCCAAATGCCCACTTCGAGGGCTTAAAACGTGTTTATTCACTGCGGGAAGAGATATAAAGAACATTTAGAGTAAATTAATGTATATGCGAGAACGTTCGATTTTTCATGCTAAACGATCAATGACCCGCGACCTGATGAAATTGCTCCGAGATGACCAAAATGGTCCGTTGAAAAAATTTCCATCTTTTAACTAATTTTGACTTTCAGATGTGGATCATCACTTTTGGAGCTAAAATGAGCATCTTTATAGTCATTTTCAGGCTTCTAGGGGGCCAAAACTCAAGAATCGGCAGATGGGTAAAAGTGACTTAAAAGGACCCAAATGCCCACTTCGAGGGCTTAAAACGGGTTTATTCACAGCCGCAAGAGATATAAAGAACATTTAGAGTAAATTAATGTTCATGCTAGAACGTTCGATTTTTCATGCTAAACGATCGATGACCCGCGACCTGATGAAACTGCTCCGAGATTACCTAAATGGTCTGTTTTAAAAATTTCCATCTTTCAAACTAATTTTGACTTTCAGATGTGGATCATCACTTTTGGAGCTAAAATGAGCATCTTTATAGTCATTTTCAGGCTTCTAGGGGGCCAAAACTCAAGAATCGGCAGATGGGTAAAAGTGACTTAAAAGGACCCAAATGCCCACTTCGAGGGCTTAAAACGGGTTTATTCACAGCCGCAAGAGATATAAAGAACATTTAGAGTAAATTAATGTTCATGCGAGAACGTTCGATTTTTCATGCTAAACGATCGATGACCCGCGACCTGATGAAACTGCTCCAAGATGACCTAAATGGTCTGTTTTAAAAATTTCCATCTTTCAAACTAATTTTGACTTTCAGATGTGGATCATCACTTTTGGAGCTAAAATGAGCATCTTTATAGTCATTTTCATGCTTCTAGGGAGCCAAAACTCAAGAATTGGCGGAAGGGTAAAAGTGACTTAAAAGGACCCAAATGCCCACTTCGAGGGCTTAAAACGTGTTTATTCACTGCGGGAAGAGATATAAAGAACATTTAGAGTAAATTAATGTATATGCGAGAACGTTCAATTTTTAATGCTAAACGATCGATGACCCGCGACCAGATGAAATTGCTCCAAGATGACCGAAATGGTCCGTTTTAAAAAATTTCATCTTTCAAACTAATTTTGACTTTCAGATGTGGATCATCACTTTTGGAACTAAAATGAGCATCTTTATGGTCATTTTCAGGCTTCTAGGGGGCCAAAACTCAAGAATCGGCAGATGGGTAAAAGTGACTTAAAAGGACCCAAATGCCCACTTCGAGGGCTTAAAACGGGTTTATTCACAGCCGCATATAAAGAACATTTAGAGTAAATTAATGTTCATGCGAGAACGTTCGATTTTTCATGCTAAACGATCGATGACCCGCGACCTGATGAAACTGCTCCGAGATGACCTAAATGGTCTGTTTTAAAAATTTCCATCTTTCAAACTAATTTTGACTTTCAGATGTGGATCATCACTTTTGGAGCTAAAATGAGCATCTTTATAGTCATTTTCATGCTTCTAGGGAGCCAAAACTCAAGAATTGGCGGAAGGGTAAATGTGACTTAAAAGGACCCAAATGCCCACTTCGAGGGCTTAAAACGTGTTTATTCACTGCGGGAAGAGATATAAAGAACATTTAGAGTAAATTAATGTATATGCGAGAACGTTCGATTTTTCATGCTAAACGATCAATGACCCGCAACCTGATGAAATTGCTCCGAGATGACCAAAATGGTCAGTTGAAAAAATTTCCATCTTTTAACTAATTTTGACTTTCAGATGTGGATCATCACTTTTGGAGCTAAAATGAGCATCTTTATAGTAATTTTCAGGCTTCTAGGGGGCCAAAACTCAAGAATTGGCGGATGGGTAAAAGTGACTTAAAAGGACCCAAATGCCCACTTCGAGGGCTTAAAACGTGTTTATTCACTGCGGGAAGAGATATAAAGAACATTTAGAGTAAATTAATGTATATGCGAGCACGTCCGATTTTTCATGCTAAACGATCGATGACCCGCGACCTGATGAAATTGCTCCGAGATGACCAAAATGGTCCGTTTAAAAAATTTCCATCTTTTAACTAATTTTGACTTTCAGATGTGGATCATCACTTTTGGAGCTAAAATGAGCATCTTTATAGTAATTTTCAGGCTTCTAGGGGGCCAAAACTCAAGAATTGGCGGATGGGTAAAAGTGACTTAAAAGGACCCAAATGCCCACTTCGAGGGCTTAAAATGGGTTTATTCACTGCGGGAAGAGATATAAAGAACATTTAGAGTAAATTAATGTATATGCGAGAACGTCCGATTTTTCATGCTAAACGATCGATGACCCGCGACCTGATGAAACTGCTCCGAGATGACCTAAATGGTCCGTTTTAAAAATTTCCATCTTTCAAACTAATTTTGACTTTCAGATGTGGATCATCACTTTTGGAGCTAAAATGAGCATCTTTATAGTCATTTTCATGCTTCTAGGGAGCCAAAACTCAAGAATTGGCGGAAGGGTAAAAGTGACTAAAAAGGACCCAAATGCCCACTTCGAGGGCTTAAAACGTGTTTATTCACTGCGGGAAAAGATATAAAGAACATTTAGAGTAAATTAATGTATATGCGAGCACGTCCGATTTTTCATGCTAAACGATCGATGACCCGCGACCTGATGAAATTGCTCCGAGATGACCAAAATGGTCCGTTTAAAAAATTTCCATCTTTTAACTAATTTTGACTTTCAGATGTGGATCATCACTTTTGGATCTAAAATGAGCATCTTTATAGTCATTTTCATGCTTCTAGGGGGCCAAAACTCAAGAATCGGCAGATGGGTAAAAGTGACTTAAAAGGACCCAAATGCCCACTTCGAGGGCTTAAAACGTGTTTATTCACTGCGGGAAGAGATATAAAGAACATTTAGAGTAAATTAATGTATATGCGAGAACGTTCGATTTTTCATGCTAAACGATCAATGACCCGCGACCTGATGAAATTGCTCCGAGATGACCAAAATGGTCCGTTGAAAAAATTTCCATCTTTTAACTAATTTTGACTTTCAGATGTGGATCATCACTTTTGGAGCTAAAATGAGCATCTTTATAGTAATTTTCAGGCTTCTAGGGGGCCAAAACTCAAGAATTGGCGGATGGGTAAAAGTGACTTAAAAGGACCCAAATGCCCACTTCGAGGGCTTAAAACGCGTTTATTCACTGCGGGAAGAGATATAAAGAACATTTAGAGTTAATTAATGTATATGCGAGCACGTCCGATTTTTCATGCTAAACGATCGATGACCCGCGACCTGATGAAATTGCTCCGAGATGACCAAAATGGTCCGTTTAAAAAATTTCCATCTTTTAACTAATTTTGACTTTCAGATGTGGATCATCACTTTTGGAGCTAAAATGAGCATCTTTATAGTAATTTTCAGGCTTCTAGGGGGCCAAAACTCAAGAATTGGCGGATGGGTAAAAGTGACTTAAAAGGACCCAAATGCCCACTACGAGGGCTTAAAATGTGTTTATTCACTGCGGGAAGAGATATAAAGAACATTTAGAGTAAATTAATGTATATGCGAGCATGTCCGATTTTTCATGCTAAACGATCGATGACCCGCGACCTGATGAAATTGCTCCGAGATGACCAAAATGGTCCGTTTAAAAAATTTCCATCTTTTAACTAATTTTGACTTTCAGATGTGGATCATCACTTTTGGAGCTAAAATGAGCATCTTTATAGTAATTTTCAGGCTTCTAGGGGGCCAAAACTCAAGAATTGGCGGATGGGTAAAAGTGACTTAAAAGGACCCAAATGCCCACTTCGAGGGCTTAAAACGTGTTTATTCACTGCGGGAAGAGATATAAAGAACATTTAGAGTAAATTAATGTATATGCGAGCACGTCCGATTTTTCATGCTAAACGATCGATGACCCGCGACCTGATGAAATTGCTCCGAGATGACCAAAATGGTGCGTTTAAAAAATTTCCATCTTTTAACTAATTTTGACTTTCAGATGTGGATCATCACTTTTGGAGCTAAAATGAGCATCTTTATAGTCATTTTCAGGCTTCTAGGGGCCAAAACTCAAGAATTGGCGGATGGGTAAAAGTGACTTAAAAGGACCCAAATGCCCACTTCGAGGGCTTAAAACGGGTTTATTCACAGCCGCAAGAGATATAAAGAACATTTACAGTAAATTAATGTTCATGCGAGAACGTTCGATTTTTCATGCTAAACGATCGATGACCCGCGACCTGATGAAACTGCTCCGAGATGACCTAAATGGTCTGTTTTAAAAATTTCCATCTTTCAAACTAATTTTGACTTTCAGATGTGGATCATCACTTTTGGAGCTAAAATGAGCATCTTTATAGTAATTTTCAGGCTTCTAGGGGGCCAAAACTCAAGAATCGGCAGATGGGTAAAAGTGACTTAAAAGGACCCAAATGCCCACTTCGAGGGCTTAAAACGGGTTTATTCACAGCCGCAAGAGATATAAAGAACATTTAGAGTAAATTAATGTTCATGCGAGAACGTTCGATTTTTCATGCTAAACGATCGATGACCCGCGACCTGATGAAACTGCTCCGAGATGACCTAAATGGTCCGTTTAAAAAATTTCCATCTTTTAACTAATTTTGACTTTCAGATGTGGATCATCACTTTTGGAGCTAAAATGAGCATCTTTATAGTCATTTTCATGCTTCTAGGGGGCCAAAACTCAAGAATCGGCAGATGGGTAAAAGTGACTTAAAAGGACCCAAATGCCCACTTCGAGGGCTTAAAATGTGTTTATTCACTGCGGGAAGAGATATAAAGAACATTTAGAGTAAATTAATGTATATGCGAGAACGTTCGATTTTTCATGCTAAACGATCAATGACCCGCGACCTGATGAAATTGCTCCGAGATGACCAAAATGGTCCGTTGAAAAAATTTCCATCTTTTAACTAATTTTGACTTTCAGATGTGGATCATCACTTTTGGAGCTAAAATGAGCATCTTTATAGTAATTTTCAGGCTTCTAGGGGGCCAAAACTCAAGAATTGGTGGATGGGTAAAAGTGACTTAAAAGGACCCAAATGCCCACTTCAAGGGCTTAAAACGGGTTTATTCACAGCCGCAAGAGAAAATAAAGAACATTTAGAGTAAATTAATGTTCATGCGAGAACGTTCGATTTTTCATGCTAAACGATCGATGACCCGCGACCTGATGAAACTGCTCCGAGATGACCTAAATGGTCTGTTTTAAAAATTTCCATCTTTCAAACTAATTTTGACTTTCAGATGTGGATCATCACTTTTGGAGCTAAAATGAGCATCTTTATAGTCATTTTCAGGCTTCTAGGGGGCCAAAACTCAAGAATCGGCAGATGGGTAAAAGTGACTTAAAAGGACCCAAATGCCCACTTCGAGGGCTTAAAACGGGTTTATTCACAGCCGCAAGAGATATAAAGAACATTTAGAGTAAATTAATGTTCATGCGAGAACGTTCGATTTTTCATGCTAAACGATCGATGACCCGCGACCTGATGAAACTGCTCCGAGATGACCTAAATGGTCTGTTTTAAAAATTTCCATCTTTCAAACTAATTTTGACTTTCAGATGTGGATCATCACTTTTGGAGCTAAAATGAGCATCTTTATAGTCATTTTCATGCTTCTAGGGAGCCAAAACTCAAGAATTGGCGGAAGGGTAAAAGTGACTTAAAAGGACCCAAATGCCCACTTCGAGGGCTTAAAACGTGTTTATTCACTGCGGGAAGAGATATAAAGAACATTTAGAGTAAATTATTGTATATGCGAGAACGTTCGATTTTTCATGCTAAACGATCAATGACCCGCGACCTGATGAAATTGCTCCGAGATGACCAAAATGGTCCGTTGAAAAAATTTCCATCTTTTAACTAATTTTGACTTTCAGATGTGGATCATCACTTTTGGAGCTAAAATGAGCATCTTTATAGTAATTTTCAGGCTTCTAGGGGGCCAAAATTCAAGAATTGGCGGATGGGTAAAAGTGACTTAAAAGGACCCAAATGCCCACTTCGAGGGCTTAAAATGGGTTTATTCACTGCGGGAAGAGATATAAAGAACATTTAGAGTAAATTAATGTATATGCGAGAACGTCCGATTTTTCATGCTAAACGATCGATGACCCGCGACCTGATGAAACTGCTCCGAGATGACCTAAATGGTCCGTTTTAAAAATTTCCATCTTTCAAACTAATTTTGACTTTCAGATGTGGATCATCACTTTTGGAGCTAAAATGAGCATCTTTATAGTCATTTTCAGGCTTCTAGGGGGCCAAAACTCAAGAATCGGCAGATGGGTAAAAGTGACTTAAAAGGACCCAAATGCCCACTTCGAGGGCTTAAAACGGGTTTATTCACAGCCGCAAGAGATATAAAGAACATTTAGAGTAAATTAATGTTCATGCGAGAACGTTCGATTTTTCATGCTAAACGATCGATGACCCGCGACCTGATGAAACTGCTCCGAGATGACCTAAATGGTCTGTTTTAAAAATTTCCATCTTTCAAACTAATTTTGACTTTCAGATGTGGATCATCACTTTTGGAGCTAAAATGAGCATCTTTATAGTCATTTTCATGCTTCTAGGGAGCCAAAACTCAAGAATTGGCGGAAGGGTAAAAGTGACTTAAAAGGACCCAAATGCCCACTTCGAGGGCTTAAAACGTGTTTATTCACTGCGGGAAGAGATATAAAGAACATTTAGAGTAAATTAATGTATATGCGAGAACGTTCAATTTTTAATGCTAAACGATCGATGACCCGCGACCAGATGAAATTGCTCCAAGATGACCGAAATGGTCCGTTTTAAAAATTTCATCTTTCAAACTAATTTTGACTTTCAGATGTGGATCATCACTTTTGGAACTAAAATGAGCATCTTTATGGTCATTTTCAGGCTTCTAGGGGGCCAAAACTCAAGAATCGGCAGATGGGTAAAAGTGACTTAAAAGGACCCAAATGCCCACTTCGAGGGCTTAAAACGGGTTTATTCACAGCTGCAAGAGATATAAAGAACATTTAGAGTAAATTAATGTTCATGCGAGAACGTTCGATTTTTCATGCTAAACGATCGATGACCCGCGACCTGATGAAACTGCTCCGAGATGACCTAAATGGTCTGTTTTAAAAATTTCCATCTTTCAAACTAATTTTGACTTTCAGATGTGGATCATCACTTTTGGAGCTAAAATGAGCATCTTTATAGTCATTTTCATGCTTCTAGGGAGCCAAAACTCAAGAATTGGCGGAAGGGTAAAAGTGACTTAAAAGGACCCAAATGCCCACTTCGAGGGCTTAAAACGTGTTTATTCACTGCGGGAAGAGATATAAAGAACATTTAGAGTAAATTAATGTATATGCGAGAACGTTCGATTTTTCATGCTAAACGATCAATGACCCGCAACCTGATGAAATTGCTCCGAGATGACCAAAATGGTCCGTTGAAAAAATTTCCATCTTTTAACTAATTTTGACTTTCAGATGTGGATCATCACTTTTGGAGCTAAAATGAGCATCTTTATAGTCATTTTCAGGCTTCTAGGGGCCAAAACTCAAGAATTGGCGGATGGGTAAAAGTGACTTAAAAGGACCCAAATGCCCACTTCGAGGGCTTAAAACGGGTTTATTCACAGCCGCAAGAGATATAAAGAACATTTACAGTAAATTAATGTTCATGCGAGAACGTTCGATTTTTCATGCTAAACGATCGATGACCCGCGACCTGATGAAACTGCTCCGAGATGACCTAAATGGTCTGTTTTAAAAATTTCCATCTTTCAAACTAATTTTGACTTTCAGATGTGGATCATCACTTTTGGAGCTAAAATGAGCATCTTTATAGTAATTTTCAGGCTTCTAGGGGGCCAAAACTCAAGAATCGGCAGATGGGTAAAAGTGACTTAAAAGGACCCAAATGCCCACTTCGAGGGCTTAAAACGGGTTTATTCACAGCCGCAAGAGATATAAAGAACATTTAGAGTAAATTAATGTTCATGCGGGAACGTTCGATTTTTCATGCTAAACGATCGATGACCCGCGACCTGATGAAACTGCTCCGAGATGACCTAAATGGTCTGTTTTAAAAGTTTCCATCTTTCAAACTAATTTTGACTTTCAGATGTGGATCATCACTTTTGGAGCTAAAATGAGCATCTTTATAGTCATTTTCATGCTTCTAGGAAGCCAAAACTCAAGAATTGGCGGAAGGGTAAAAGTGACTTAAAAGGACCCAAATGCCCACTTCGAGGGCTTAAAACGTGTTTATTCACTGCGGGAAGAGATATAAAGAACATTAAGAGTAAATTAATGTATATGCGAGCACGTCCGATTTTTCATGCTAAACGATCGATGACCCGCGACCTGATGAAATTGCTCCGAGATGACCAAAATGGTCCGTTTAAAAAATTTCCATCTTTTAACTAATTTTGACTTTCAGATGTGGATCATCACTTTTGGAGCTAAAATGAGCATCTTTATAGTCATTTTCATGCTTCTAGGGGGCCAAAACTCAAGAATCGGCAGATGGGTAAAAGTGACTTAAAAGGACCCAAATGCCCACTTCGAGGGCTTAAAACGGGTTTATTCACAGCCGCAAGAGATATAAAGAACATTTAGAGTAAATTAATGTTCATGCGAGAACGTTCGATTTTTCATGCTAAACGATCGATGACCCGCGACCTGATGAAACTGCTCCGAGATGACCTAAATGGTCTGTTTTAAAAATTTCCATCTTTCAAACTAATTTTGACTTTCAGATGTGGATCATCACTTTTGGAGCTAAAATGAGCATCTTTATAGTCATTTTCAGGCTTCTAGGGGGCCAAAACTCAAGAATCGGCAGATGGGTAAAAGTGACTTAAAAGGACCCAAATGCCCACTTCGAGGGCTTAAAACGGGTTTATTCACAGCCGCAAGAGATATAAAGAACATTTAGAGTAAATTAATGTTCATGCGAGAACGTTCGATTTTTCATGCTAAACGATCGATGACCCGCGACCTGATGAAACTGCTCCGAGATGACCTAAATGGTCTGTTTTAAAAATTTCCATCTTTCAAACTAATTTTGACTTTCAGATGTGGATCATCACTTTTGGAGCTAAAATGAGCATCTTTATAGTCATTTTCATGCTTCTAGGGAGCCAAAACTCAAGAATTGGCGGAAGGGTAAAAGTGACTTAAAAGGACCCAAATGCCCACTTCGAGGGCTTAAAACGTGTTTATTCACTGCGGGAAGAGATATAAAGAACATTTAGAGTAAATTATTGTATATGCGAGAACGTTCGATTTTTCATGCTAAACGATCAATGACCCGCGACCTGATGAAATTGCTCCGAGATGACCAAAATGGTCCGTTGAAAAAATTTCCATCTTTTAACTAATTTTGACTTTCAGATGTGGATCATCACTTTTGGAGCTAAAATGAGCATCTTTATAGTAATTTTCAGGCTTCTAGGGGGCCAAAACTCAAGAATTGGCGGATGGGTAAAAGTGACTTAAAAGGACCCAAATGCCCACTTCGAGGGCTTAAAACCTGTTTATTCACTGCGGGAAGAGATATAAAGAACATTTAGAGTAAATTAATGTATATGCGAGCACGTCCGATTTTTCATGCTAAACGATCGATGACCCGCGACCTGATGAAATTGCTCCGAGATGACCAAAATGGTCCGTTTAAAATTTTTCCATCTTTTAACTAATTTTGACTTTCAGATGTGGATCATCACTTTTGGAGCTAAAATGAGCATCTTTATTGTCATTTTCATGCTTCTAGGGGGCCAAAACTCAAGAATCGGCAGATGGGTAAAAGTGACTTAAAAGGACCCAAATGCCCACTTCGAGGGCTTAAAACGTGTTTATTCACTGCGGGAAGAGATATAAAGAACATTTAGAGTAAATTAATGTATATGCGAGAACGTTCGATTTTTCATGCTAAACGATCAATGACCCGCGACCTGATGAAATTGCTCCGAGATGACCAAAATGGTCCGTTGAAAAAATTTCCATCTTTTAGCTAATTTTGACTTTCAGATGTGGATCATCACTTTTGGAGCTAAAATGAGCATCTTTATAGTAATTTTCAGGCTTCTAGGGGGCCAAAACTCAAGAATTGGCGGATGGGTAAAAGTGACTTAAAAGGACCCAAATGCCCACTTCGAGGGCTTAAAATGTGTTTATTCACTGCGGGAAGAGATATAAAGAACATTTAGAGTAAATTAATGTATATGCGAGCACGTCCGATTTTTCATGCTAAACGATCGATGACCCGCGACCTGAAGAAATTGCTCCGAGATGACCAAAATGGTCCGTTTAAAACATTTCCATCTTTTAACTAATTTTGACTTTCAGATGTGGATCATCACTTTTGGAGCTAAAATGAGCATCTTTATAGTCATTTTCAGGCTTCGAGGGGGCCAAAACTCAAGAATCGGCAGATGGGTAAAAGTGACTTAAAAGGACCCAAATGCCCACTTTGAGGGCTTAAAACGGGTTTTTCACAGCCGCAAGAGATATAAAGAACATTTAGAGTAAATTAATGTATATGCGAGCACGTCCGATTTTTCATGCTAAACGATCGATGACCCGCGACCTGATGAAATTGCTCCGAGATGACCAAAATGGTCCGTTTAAAAAATTTCCATCTTTTAACTAATTTTGACTTTCAGATGTGGATCATCACTTTTGGAGCTAAAACGAGCATCTTTATAGTCATTTTCAGGCTTCTAGGGGGCCAAAACTCAAGAATTGGCGGATGGGTAAAAGTGACTTAAAAGGACCCAAATGCCCACTTCGAGGTCTTAAAACGGGTTTATTCACAGCCGCAAGAGATATAAAGAACATTTAGAGTAAATTAATGTTCATGCGAGAACGTTCGATTTTTCATGCTAAACGATCGATGACCCGCGACCTGATGAAACTGCTCCGAGATGACCTAAATGGTCTGTTTTAAAAATTTCCATCTTTCAAACTAATTTTGACTTTCAGATGTGGATCATCACTTTTGGAGCTAAAATGAGCATCTTTATAGTAATTTTCAGGCTTCTAGGGGGCCAAAACTCAAGAATCGGCAGATGGGTAAAAGTGACTTAAAAGGACCCAAATGCCCACTTCGAGGGCTTAAAACGGGTTTATTCACAGCCGCAAGAGATATAAAGAACATTTAGAGTAAATTAATGTTCATGCGAGAACGTTCGATTTTTCATGCTAAACGATCGATGACCCGCGACCTGATGAAATTGCTCCGAGATGACCAAAATGGTCCGTTTAAAAAATATCCATCTTTTAACTAATTTTGACTTTCAGATGTGGATCATCACTTTTGGAGCTAAAATGAGCATCTTTATAGTCATTTTCATGCTTCTAGGGGGCCAAAACTTAAGAATCGGCAGATGGGTAAAAGTGACTTAAAAGGACCCAAATGCCCACTTCGAGGGCTTAAAACGTGTTTATTCACTGCGGGAAGAGATATAAAGAACATTTAGAGTAAATTAATGTATATGCGAGAACGTTCGATTTTTCATGCTAAACGATCAATGACCCGCGACCTGATGAAATTGCTCCGAGATGACCAAAATGGTCCGTTGAAAAAATTTCCATCTTTTAACTAATTTTGACTTTCAGATGTGGATCATCACTTTTGGAGCTAAAATGAGCATCTTTATAGTAATTTTCAGGCTTCTAGGGGGCCAAAACTCAAGAATTGGCGGATGGGTAAAAGTGACTTAAAAGGACCCAAATGCCCACTTCGAGGGCTTAAAACGTGTTTATTCACTGCGGGAAGAGATATAAAGAACATTTAGAGTAAATTAATGTATATGCGAGCACGTCCGATTTTTCATGCTAAACGATCGATGACCCGCGACCTGATGAAATTGCTCCGAGATGACCAAAATGGTCCGTTTAAAAAATTTCCATCTTTTAACTAATTTTGACTTTCAGATGTGGATCATCACTTTTGGAGCTAAAATGAGCATCTTTATAGTCATTTTCAGGCTTCTAGGGCCCAAAACTCAAGAATTGGCGGATGGGTAAAAGTGACTTAAAAGGACCCAAATGCCCACTTTGAGGGCTTAAAACGGGTTTATTCACAGCCGCAAGAGATATAAAGAACATTTACAGTAAATTAATGTTCATGCGAGAACGTTCGATTTTTCATGCTAAACGATCGATGACCCGCGACCTGATGAAACTGCTCCGAGATGACCTAAATGGTCTGTTTTAAAAATGTCCATCTTTCAAACTAATTTTGACTTTCAGATGTGGATCATCACTTTTGG
Source organism: Lissotriton vulgaris (assembly GCF_964263255.1). Classification (NCBI taxonomy): domain Eukaryota; kingdom Metazoa; phylum Chordata; class Amphibia; order Caudata; family Salamandridae; genus Lissotriton; species Lissotriton vulgaris. The sequence continues at coordinate 18,754 of NW_028241907.1, forward strand.
AGCTAAAATGAGCATCTTTATAGTAATTTTCAGGCTTCTAGGGGGCCAAAACTCAAGAATCGGCAGATGGGTAAAAGTGACTTAAAAGGACCCAAATGCCCACTTCGAGGGCTTAAAACGGGTTTATTCACAGCCGCAAGAGATATAAAGAACATTTAGAGTAAATTAATGTTCATGCGAGAACGTTCGATTTTTCATGCTAAACGATCGATGACCCGCGACCTGATGAAACTGCTCCGAGATGACCTAAATGGTCTGTTTTAAAAATTTCCATCTTTCAAACTAATTTTGACTTTCAGATGTGGATCATCACTTTTGGAGCTAAAATGAGCATCTTTATAGTAATTTTCAGGCTTCTAGGGGGCCAAAACTCAAGAATTGGCGGATGGGTAAAAGTGACTTAAAAGGACCCAAATGCCCACTTCGAGGGCTTAAAATGTGTTTATTCACTGCGGGAAGAGATATAAAGAACATTTAGAGTAAATTAATGTATATGCGAGAACGTTCGATTTTTCATGCTAAACGATCAATGACCCGCGACCTGATGAAATTGCTCCGAGATAACCAAAATGGTCCGTTGAAAAAATTTCCATATTTTAACTAATTTTGACTTTCAGATGTGGATCATCACTTTTGGAGCTAAAATGAGCATCTTTATAGTAATTTTCAGGCTTCTAGGGGGCCAAAACTCAAGAATTGGTGGATGGTAAAAGTGACTTAAAAGGACCCAAATGCCCACTTCGAGGGCTTAAAACGGGTTTATTCACAGCCGCAAGAGATATAAAGAACATTTAGAGTAAATTAATGTTCATGCGAGAACGTTCGATTTTTCATGCTAAACGATCGATGACCCGCGACCTGATGAAACTGCTCCGAGATGACCTAAATGGTCTGTTTTAAAAATTTCCATCTTTCAAACTAATTTTGACTTTCAGATGTGGATCATCACTTTTGGAGCTAAAATGAGCATCTTTATAGTCATTTTCAGGCTTCTAGGGGGCCAAAACTCAAGAATCGGCAGATGGGTAAAAGTGACTTAAAAGGACCCAAATGCCCACTTCGAGGGCTTAAAACGGGTTTATTCACAGCCGCAAGAGATATAAAGAACATTTAGAGTAAATTAATGTTCATGCGAGAACGTTCGATTTTTCATGCTAAACGATCGATGACCCGCGACCTGATGAAACTGCTCCGAGATGACCTAAATGGTCTGTTTTAAAAATTTCCATCTTTCAAACTAATTTTGACTTTCAGATGTGGATCATCACTTTTGGAGCTAAAATGAGCATCTTTATAGTCATTTTCATGCTTCTAGGGAGCCAAAACTCAAGAATTGGCGGAAGGGTAAAAGTGACTTAAAAGGACCCAAATGCCCACTTCGAGGGCTTAAAACGTGTTTATTCACTGCGGGAAGAGATATAAAGAACATTTAGAGTAAATTATTGTATATGCGAGAACGTTCGATTTTTCATGCTAAACGATCAATGACCCGCGACCTGATGAAATTGCTCCGAGATGACCAAAATGGTCCGTTTAAAAAATTTCCATCTTTTAACTAATTTTGACTTTCAGATGTGGATCATCACTTTTGGAGCTAAAATGAGCATCTTTATTGTCATTTTCATGCTTCTAGGGGGCCAAAACTCAAGAATCGGCAGATGGGTAAAAGTGACTTAAAAGGACCCAAATGCCCACTTCGAGGGCTTAAAACGTGTTTATTCACTGCGGGAAGAGATATAAAGAACATTTAGAGTAAATTAATGTATATGCGAGAACGTTCGATTTTTCATGCTAAACGATCAATGACCCGCGACCTGATGAAATTGCTCCGAGATGACCAAAATGGTCCGTTGAAAAAATTTCCATATTTTAACTAATTTTGACTTTCAGATGTGGATCATCACTTTTGGAGCTAAAATGAGCATCTTTATAGTAATTTTCAGGCTTCTAGGGGGCCAAAACTCAAGAATTGGCGGATGGGTAAAAGTGACTTAAAAGGACCCAAATGCCCACTTCGAGGGCTTAAAACGTGTTTATTCACTGCGGGAAGAGATATAAAGAACATTTAGAGTAAATTAATGTATATGCGAGCACGTCCGATTTTTCATGCTAAACGATCGATGACCCGCGACCTGAAGAAATTGCTCCGAGATGACCAAAATGGTCCGTTTAAAACATTTCCATCTTTTAACTAATTTTGACTTTCAGATGTGGATCATCACTTTGGAGCTAAAATGAGCATCTTTATAGTCATTTTCAGGCTTCTAGGGGGCCAAAACTCAAGAATCGGCAGATGGGTAAAAGTGACTTAAAAGGACCCAAATGCCCACTTCGAGGGCTTAAAACGGGTTTATTCACAGCCGCAAGAGATATAAAGAACATTTAGAGTAAATTAATGTTCATGCGAGAACGTTCGATTTTTCATGCTAAACGATCGATGACCCGCGACCTGATGAAACTGCTCCGAGATGACCTAAATGGTCTGTTTTAAAAATTTCCATCTTTCAAACTAATTTTGACTTTCAGATGTGGATCATCACTTTTGGAGCTAAAATGAGCATCTTTATAGTCATTTTCATGCTTCTAGGGAGCCAAAACTCAAGAATTGGCGGAAGGGTAAAAGTGACTTAAAAGGACCCAAATGCCCACTTCGAGGGCTTAAAACGTGTTTATTCACTGCAGGAAGAGATATAAAGAACATTTAGAGTAAATTAATGTATATGCGAGCACGTCCGATTTTTCATGCTAAACGATCGATGACCCGCGACCTGATGAAATTGCTCCGAGATGACCAAAATGGTCCATTTAAAAAATTTCCATCTTTTAACTAATTTTGACTTTCAGATGTGGATCATCACTTTTGGAGCTAAAACGAGCATCTTTATAGTCATTTTCAGGCTTCTAGGGGGCCAAAACTCAAGAATTGGCGGATGGGTAAAAGTGACTTAAAAGGACCCAAATGCCCACTTCGAGGTCTTAAAACGGGTTTATTCACAGCCGCAAGAGATATAAAGAACATTTAGAGTAAATTAATGTTCATGCGAGAACGTTCGATTTTTCATGCTAAACGATCGATGACCCGCGACCTGATGAAACTGCTCCGAGATGACCTAAATGGTCTGTTTTAAAAATGTCCATCTTTCAAACTAATTTTGACTTTCAGATGTGGATCATCACTTTTGGAGCTAAAATGAGCATCTTTATAGTAATTTTCAGGCTTCTAGGGGGCCAAAACTCAAGAATCGGCAGATGGGTAAAAGTGACTTAAAAGGACCCAAATGCCCACTTCGAGGGCTTAAAACGGGTTTATTCACAGCCGCAAGAGATATAAAGAACATTTAGAGTAAATTAATGTTCATGCGAGAACGTTCGATTTTTCATGCTAAACGATCGATGACCCGCGACCTGATGAAATTGCTCCGAGATGACCAAAATGGTCCGTTTAAAAAATATCCATCTTTTAACTAATTTTGACTTTCAGATGTGGATCATCACTTTTGGAGCTAAAATGAGCATCTTTATAGTCATTTTCATGCTTCTAGGGGGCCAAAACTTAAGAATCGGCAGATGGGTAAAAGTGACTTAAAAGGACCCAAATGCCCACTTCGAGGGCTTAAAACGTGTTTATTCACTGCGGGAAGAGATATAAAGAACATTTAGAGTAAATTAATGTATATGCGAGAACGTTCGATTTTTCATGCTAAACGATCAATGACCCGCGACCTGATGAAATTGCTCCGAGATGACCAAAATGGTCCGTTGAAAAAATTTCCATCTTTTAACTAATTTTGACTTTCAGATGTGGATCATCACTTTTGGAGCTAAAATGAGCATCTTTATAGTAATTTTCAGGCTTCTAGGGGGCCAAAACTCAAGAATTGGCGGATGGGTAAAAGTGACTTAAAAGGACCCAAATGCCCACTTCGAGGGCTTAAAACGTGTTTATTCACTGCGGGAAGAGATATAAAGAACATTTAGAGTAAATTAATGTATATGCGAGCACGTCCGATTTTTCATGCTAAACGATCGATGACCCGCGACCTGATGAAATTGCTCCGAGATGACCAAAATGGTCCGTTTAAAAAATTTCCATCTTTTAACTAATTTTGACTTTCAGATGTGGATCATCACTTTTGGAGCTAAAATGAGCATCTTTATAGTCATTTTCAGGCTTCTAGGGGGCCAAAACTCAAGAATCGGCAGATGGGTAAAAGTGACTTAAAAGGACCCAAATGCCCACTTCGAGGGCTTAAAACGGGTTTATTCACAGCCGCAAGAGATATAAAGAACATTTAGAGTAAATTAATGTTCATGCTAGAACGTTCGATTTTTCATGCTAAACGATCGATGACCCGCGACCTGATGAAACTGCTCCGAGATGACCTAAATGGTCTGTTTTAAAAATTTCCATCTTTCAAACTAATTTTGACTTTCAGATGTGGATCATCACTTTTGGAGCTAAAATGAGCATCTTTATAGTCATTTTCAGGCTTCTAGGGGGCCAAAACTCAAGAATCGGCAGATGGGTAAAAGTGACTTAAAAGGACCCAAATGCCCACTTCGAGGGCTTAAAACGGGTTTATTCACAGCCGCAAGAGATATAAAGAACATTTAGAGTAAATTAATGTTCATGCGAGAACATTCGATTTTTCATGCTAAACGATCGATGACCCGCGACCTGATGAAACTGCTCCGAGATGACCTATTGGTCTGTTTTAAAAATTTCCATCTTTAAAACTAATTTTGACTTTCAGATGTGGATCATCACTTTTGGAGCTAAAATGAGCATCTTTATAGTCATTTTCATGCTTCTAGGGAGCCAAAACTCAAGAATTGGCGGAAGGGTAAAAGTGACTTAAAAGGACCCAAATGCCCACTTCGAGGGCTTAAAACGGGTTTATTCACTGCGGGAAGAGATATAAAGAACATTTAGAGTAAATTAATGTATATGCGAGAACGTTCGATTTTTAATGCTAAACGATCGATGACCCGCGACCAGATGAAATTGCTCCAAGATGACCGAAATGGTCCGTTTAAAAAAATTTCATCTTTCAAACTAATTTTGACTTTCAGATGTGGATCATCACTTTTGGAACTAAAATGAGCATCTTTATAGTCATTTTCAGGCTTCTAGGGGGCCAAAACTCAAGAATCGGCAGATGGGTAAAAGTGACTTAAAAGGACCCAAATGCCCACTTCGAGGGCTTAAAACGTGTTTATTCACAGCCGCAAGAGATATAAAGAACATTTAGAGTAAATTAATGTATATGCGAGCACGTCCGATTTTTCATGCTAAACGATCGATGACCCGCAACCTGATGAAATTGCTCCGAGATGACCAAAATGGTCCGTTTAAAAAATTTCCATCTTTTAACTAATTTTGACTTTCAGATGTGGATCATCACTTTTGGAGCTAAAATGAGCATCTTTATAGTCATTTTCATGCTTCTAGGGGGCCAAAACTCAAGAATCGGCAGATGGGTAAAAGTGACTTAAAAGGACCCAAATGCCCACTTCGAGGGCTTAAAACGTGTTTATTCACTGCGGGAAGAGATATAAAGAACATTTAGAGTAAATTAATGTATATGCGAGAACGTTCGATTTTTCATGCTAAACGATCAATGACCCGCGACCTGATGAAATTGCTCCGAGATGACCAAAATGGTCCGTTGAAAAAATTTCCATCTTTTAACTAATTTTGACTTTCAGATGTGGATCATCACTTTTGGAGCTAAAATGAGCATCTTTATAGTAATTTTCAGGCTTCTAGGGGGCCAAAACTCAAGAATTGGCGGATGGGTAAAAGTGACTTAAAAGGACCCAAATGCCCACTTCGAGGGCTTCAAACGTGTTTATTCACTCCGGGAAGAGATATAAAGAACATTTAGAGTAAATTAATGTATATGCGAGCACGTCCGATTTTTCATGCTAAACGATCGATGACCCGCGACCTGATGAAATTGCTCCGAGATGACCAAAATGGTCCGTTTAAAAAATTTCCATCTTTTAACTAATTTTGACTTTCAGATGTGGATCATCACTTTTGGAGCTAAAATGAGCATCTTTATAGTCATTTTCAGGCTTCTAGGGGGCCAAAACTCAAGAATCGGCAGATGGGTAAAAGTGACTTAAAAGGACCCAAATGCCCACTTCGAGGGCTTAAAACGGGTTTATTCACAGCCGCAAGAGATATAAAGAACATTTAGAGTAAATTAATGTTCATGCGAGAACATTCGATTTTTCATGCTAAACGATCGATGACCCGCGACCTGATGAAACTGCTCCGAGATGACCTATTGGTCTGTTTTAAAAATTTCCATCTTTAAAACTAATTTTGACTTTCAGATGTGGATCATCACTTTTGGAGCTAAAATGAGCATCTTTATAGTCATTTTCATGCTTCTAGGGAGCCAAAACTCAAGAATTGGCGGAAGGGTAAAAGTGACTTAAAAGGACCCAAATGCCCACTTCGAGGGCTTAAAACGTGTTTATTCACTGCGGGAAGAGATATAAAGAACATTTAGAGTAAATTAATGTATATGCGAGCACGTCCGATTTTTCATGCTAAACGATCGATGACCCGCAACCTGATGAAATTGCTCCGAGATGACCAAAATGGTCCGTTTAAAAAATTTCCATCTTTTAACTAATTTTGACTTTCAGATGTGGATCATCACTTTTGGAGCTAAAATGAGCATCTTTATAGTAATTTTCAGGCTTCTAGGGGGCCAAAACTCAAGAATTGGCGGATGGGTAAAAGTGACTTAAAAGGACCCAAATGCCCACTTCGAGGGCTTAAAACGGGTTTATTCACTGCGGGAAGAGATATAAAGAACATTTAGAGTAAATTAATGTATATGCGAGAACGTTCGATTTTTAATGCTAAACGATCGATGACCCGCGACCAGATGAAATTGCTCCAAGATGACCGAAATGGTCCGTTTAAAAAAATTTCATCTTTCAAACTAATTTTGACTTTCAGATGTGGATCATCACTTTTGGAACTAAAATGAGCATCTTTATAGTCATTTTCAGGCTTCTAGGGGGCCAAAACTCAAGAATCGGCAGATGGGTAAAAGTGACTTAAAAGGACCCAAATGCCCACTTCGAGGGCTTAAAACGTGTTTATTCACAGCCGCAAGAGATATAAAGAACATTTAGAGTAAATTAATGTATATGCGAGCACGTCCGATTTTTCATGCTAAACGATCGATGACCCGCAACCTGATGAAATTGCTCCGAGATGACCAAAATGGTCCGTTTAAAAAATTTCCATCTTTTAACTAATTTTGACTTTCAGATGTGGATCATCACTTTTGGAGCTAAAATGAGCATCTTTATAGTCATTTTCATGCTTCTAGGGGGCCAAAACTCAAGAATCGGCAGATGGGTAAAAGTGACTTAAAAGGACCCAAATGCCCACTTCGAGGGCTTAAAACGTGTTTATTCACTGCGGGAAGAGATATAAAGAACATTTAGAGTAAATTAATGTATATGCGAGAACGTTCGATTTTTCATGCTAAACGATCAATGACCCGCGACCTGATGAAATTGCTCCGAGATGACCAAAATGGTCCGTTGAAAAAATTTCCATCTTTTAACTAATTTTGACTTTCAGATGTGGATCATCACTTTTGGAGCTAAAATGAGCATCTTTATAGTAATTTTCAGGCTTCTAGGGGGCCAAAACTTAAGAATTGGCGGATGGGTAAAAGTGACTTAAAAGGACCCAAATGCCCACTTCGAGGGCTTCAAACGTGTTTATTCACTCCGGGAAGAGATATAAAGAACATTTAGAGTAAATTAATGTATATGCGAGCACGTCCGATTTTTCATGCTAAACGATCGATGACCCGCGACCTGATGAAATTGCTCCGAGATGACCAAAATGGTCCGTTTAAAAAATTTCCATCTTTTAACTAATTTTGACTTTCAGATGTGGATCATCACTTTTGGAGCTAAAATGAGCATCTTTATAGTCATTTTCAGGCTTCTAGGGGGCCAAAACTCAAGAATCGGCAGATGGGTAAAAGTGACTTAAAAGGACCCAAATGCCCACTTCGAGGGCTTAAAACGGGTTTATTCACAGCCGCAAGAGATATAAAGAACATTTAGAGTAAATTAATGTTCATGCGAGAACGTTCGATTTTTCATGCTAAACGATCGATGACCCGCGACCTGATGAAACTGCTCCGAGATGACCTAAATGGTCTGTTTTAAAAATTTCCATCTTTCAAACTAATTTTGACTTTCAGATGTGGATCATCACTTTTGGAGCTAAAATGACCATCTTTATAGTCATTTTCATGCTTCTAGGGAGCCAAAACTCAAGAATTGGCGGAAGGGTAAAAGTGACTTAAAAGGACCCAAATGCCCACTTCGAGGGCTTAAAACGTGTTTATTCACTGCGGGAAGAGATATAAAGAACATTTAGAGTAAATTAATGTATATGCGAGCACGTCCGATTTTTCATGCTAAACGATCGATGACCCGCGACCTGATGAAATTGCTCAGAGATGACCAAAATGGTCCGTTTAAAAAATTTCCATCTTTTAACTAATTTTGACTTTCAGATGTGGATCATCACTTTTGGAGCTAAAATGAGCATCTTTATAGTAATTTTCAGGCTTCTAGGGGGCCAAAACTCAAGAATTGGCGGATGGGTAAAAGTGACTTAAAAGGACCCAAATGCCCACTTCGAGGGCTTAAAATGTGTTTATTCACTGCGGGAAGAGATATAAAGAACATTTAGAGTAAATTAATGTATATGCGAGTACGTCCGATTTTTCATGCTAAACGATCGATGACCCGCGACCTGATGAAATTGCTCCGAGATGACCAAAATGGTCCGTTTAAAAAATTTCCATCTTTTAACTAATTTTGACTTTCAGATGTGGATCATCACTTTTGGAGCTAAAATGAGCATCTTTATAGTAATTTTCAGGCTTCTAGGGGGCCAAAACTCAAGAATTGGCGGATGGGTAAAAGTGACTTAAAAGGACCCAAATGCCCACTTCGAGGGCTTAAAACGGGTTTATTCACTGCGGGAAGAGATATAAAGAACATTTAGAGTAAATTAATGTATATGCGAGAACGTTCAATTTTTAATGCTAAACGATCGATGACCCGCGACCAGATGAAATTGCTCCAAGATGACCGAAATGGTCCGTTTTAAAAAATTTCATCTTTCAAACTAATTTTGACTTTCAGATGTGGATCATCACTTTTGGAACTAAAATGAGCATCTTTATAGTCATTTTCAGGCTTCTAGGGGGCCAAAACTCAAGAATCGGCAGATGGGTAAAAGTGACTTAAAAGGACCCAAATGCCCACTTCGAGGGCTTAAAACGGGTTTATTTACAGCCGCAAGAGATATAAAGAACATTTAGAGTAAATTAATGTTCATGCGAGAACGTTCGATTTTTCATGCTAAACGATCGATGACCCGCGACCTGATGAAACTGCTCCGAGATGACCTAAATGGTCTTTTTAAAAATTTCCATCTTTCAAACTAATTTTGACTTTCAGATGTGGATCATCACTTTTGGAGCTAAAATGAGCATCTTTATAGTCATTTTCATGCTTCTAGGGAGCCAAAACTCAAGAATTGGCGGAAGGGTAAAAGTGACTTAAAAGGACCCAAATGCCCACTTCGAGGGCTTAAAACGTGTTTATTCACTGCGGGAAGAGATATAAAGAACATTTAGAGTAAATTAATGTATATGCGAGCACGTCCGATTTTTCATGCTAAACGATCGATGACCCGCGACCTGATGAAATTGCTCCGAGATGACCAAAATGGTCCGTTTAAAAAATGTCCATCTTTTAACTAATTTTGACTTTCAGATGTGGATCATCACTTTTGGAGCTAAAATGAGCATCTTTATAGTAATTTTCAGGCTTCTAGGGGGCCAAAACTCAAGAATTGGCGGATGGGTAAAAGTGACTTAAAAGGACCCAAATGCCCACTTCGAGGGCTTAAAATGTGTTTATTCACTGCGGGAAGAGATATAAAGAACATTTAGAGTAAATTAATGTATATGCGAGCACGTCCGATTTTTCATGCTAAACGATCGATGACCCGCGACCTGATGAAATTGCTCCGAGATGACCAAAATGGTCCGTTTAAAAAATTTCCATCTTTTAACTAATTTTGACTTTCAGATGTGGATCATCACTTTTGGAGCTAAAATGAGCATCTTTATAGTCATTTTCAGGTTTCTAGGGGGCCAAAACTCAAGAATCGGCAGATGGGTAAAAGTGACTTAAAAGGACCCAAATGCCCACTTCGAGGGCTTAAAACGGGTTTATTCACAGCCGCAAGAGATATAAAGAACATTTAGAGTAAATTAATGTTCATGCGAGAACGTTCGATTTTTCATGCTAAACGATCGATGACCCGCGACCTGATGAAACTGCTCCGAGATGACCTAAATGGTCTGTTTTAAAAATTTCCATCTTTCAAACTAATTTTGACTTTCAGATGTGGATCATCACTTTTGGAGCTAAAATGAGCATCTTTATAGTCATTTTCAGGCTTCTAGGGGGCCAAAACTCAAGAATCGGCAGATGGGTAAAAGTGACTTAAAAGGACCCAAATGCCCACTTCGAGGGCTTAAAACGGGTTTATTCACAGCCGCAAGAGATATAAAGAACATTTAGAGTAAATTAATGTTCATGCGAGAACGTTCGATTTTTCATGCTAAACGATCGATGACCCGCGACCTGATGAAACTGCTCCGAGATGACCAAAATGGTCCGTTTAAAAAATTTCCATCTTTTAACTAATTTTGACTTTCAGATGTGGATCATCACTTTTGGAGCTAAAATGAGCATCTTTATAGTAATTTTCAGGCTTCTAGGGGGCTAAAACTCAAGAATTGGCGGATGGGTAAAAGTGACTTAAAAGGACCCAAATGCCCACTTCGAGGGCTTAAAACGTGTTTATTCACTGCGGGAAGAGATATAAAGAACATTTAGAGTAAATTAATGTATATGCGAGCACGTCCGATTTTTCATGCTAAACGATCGATGACCCGCGACCTGATGAAATTGCTCCGAGATGACCAAAATGGTCCGTTTGAAAAATTTCCATTTTTTAACTAATTTTGACTTTCAGATGTGGATCATCACTTTTGGAGCTAAAATGAGCATCTTTATAGTCATTTTCAGGCTTCTAGGGGGCCAAAACTCAAGAATTGGCGGATGGGTAAAAGTGACTTAAAAGGACCCAAATGCCCACTTCGAGGGCTTAAAACGGGTTTATTCACAGCCGCAAGAGATATAAAGAACATTTAGAGTAAATTAATGTTCATGCGAGAACGTTCGATTTTTCATGCTAAACGATCGATGACCCGCGACCTGATGAAACTGCTCCGAGATGACCTAAATGGTCTGTTTTAAAAATTTCCATCTTTCAAACTAATTTTGACTTTCAGATGTGGATCATCACTTTTGGAGCTAAAATGAGCATCTTTATAGTAATTTTCAGGCTTCTAGGGGGCCAAAACTCAAGAATCGGCAGATGGGTAAAAGTGACTTAAAGGACCCAAATGCCCACTTCGAGGGCTTAAAACGGGTTTATTCACAGCCGCAAGAGATATAAAGAACATTTAGAGTAAATTAATGTTCATGCGAGAACGTTCGATTTTTCATGCTAAACGATCGATGACCCGCGACCTGATGAAACTGCTCCGAGATGACCAAAATGGTCCGTTTAAAAAATTTCCATCTTTTAACTAATTTTGACTTTCAGATGTGGATATTCACTTTTGGAGCTAAAATGAGCATCTTTATAGTAATTTTCAGGCTTCTAGGGGGCTAAAACTCAAGAATTGGCGGATGGGTAAAAGTGACTTAAAAGGACCCAAATGCCCACTTCGAGGGCTTAAAACGGGTTTATTCACAGCCGCAAGAGATATAAAGAACATTTAGAGTAAATTAATGTTCATGCGAGAACGTTCGATTTTTCATGCTAAACGATCGATGACCCGCGACCTGATGAAACTGCTCCGAGATGACCTAAATGGTCTGTTTTAAAAATTTCCATCTTTCAAACTAATTTTGACTTTCAGATGTGGATCATCACTTTTGGAGCTAAAATGAGCATCTTTATAGTAATTTTCAGGCTTCTAGGGGGCCAAAACTCAAGAATTGGCGGATGGGTAAAAGTGACTTAAAAGGACCCAAATGCCCACTTCGAGGGCTTAAAACGGGTTTATTCACTGCGGGAAGAGATATAAAGAACATTTAGAGTAAATTAATGTATATGCGAGAACGTCCGATTTTTCATGCTAAACGATCGATGACCCGCGACCTGATGAAACTGCTCCGAGATGATCTAAATGGTCCGTTTTAAAAATTTCCATCTTTCAAACTAATTTTGACTTTCAGATGTGGATCATCACTTTTGGAGCTAAAATGAGCATCTTTATAGTCATTTTCATGCTTCTAGGGAGCCAAAACTCAAGAATTGGCGGAAGGGTAAAAGTGACTTAAAAGGACCCAAATGCCCACTTCGAGGGCTTAAAACGTGTTTATTCACTGCGGGAAGAGATATAAAGAACATTTAGAGTAAATTAATGTATATGCGAGCACGTCCGATTTTTCATGCTGAACGATCGATGACCCGCGACCTGATGAAATTGCTCCGAGATGACCAAAATGGTCCGTTTAAAAAATTTCCATCTTTTAACTAATTTTGACTTTCAGATGTGGATCATCACTTTTGGAGCTAAAATGAGCATCTTTATTGTCATTTTCATGCTTCTAGGGGGCCAAAACTCAAGAATCGGCAGATGGGTAAAAGTGACTTAAAAGGACCCAAATGCCCACTTCGAGGGCTTAAAACGTGTTTATTCACTGCGGGAAGAGATATAAAGAACATTTAGAGTAAATTAATGTATATGCGAGAACGTTCGATTTTTCATGCTAAACGATCAATGACCCGCGACCTGATGAAATTGCTCCGAGATGACCAAAATGGTCCGTTGAAAAAATTTCCATCTTTTAACTAATTTTGACTTTCAGATGTGGATCATCACTTTTGGAGCTAAAATGAGCATCTTTATAGTAATTTTCAGGCTTCTAGGGGGCCAAAACTCAAGAATTGGCGGATGGGTAAAAGTGACTTAAAAGGACCCAAATGCCCACTTCGAGGGCTTAAAACGTGTTTATTCACAGCGGGAAGAGATATAAAGAACATTTAGAGTAAATTAATGTATATGCGAGCACGTCCGATTTTTCATGCTAAACGATCGATGACCCGCGACCTGAAGAAATTGCTCCGAGATGACCAAAATGGTCCGTTTAAAACATTTCCATCTTTTAACTAATTTTGACTTTCAGATGTGGATCATCACTTTTGGAGCTAAAATGAGCATCTTTATAGTCATTTTCAGGCTTCTAGGGGGCCAAAACTCAAGAATCGGCAGATGGGTAAAAGTGACTTAAAAGGACCCAAATGCCCACTTCGAGGGCTTAAAACGGGTTTATTCACAGCCGCAAGAGATATAAAGAACATTTAGAGTAAATTAATGTTCATGCGAGAACGTTCGATTTTTCATGCTAAACGATCGATGACCCGCGACCTGATGAAACTGCTCCGAGATGACCTAAATGGTCTGTTTTAAAAATTTCCATCTTTCAAACTAATTTTGACTTTCAGATGTGGATCATCACTTTTGGAGCTAAAATGAGCATCTTTATAGTCATTTTCATGCTTCTAGGGAGCCAAAACTCAAGAATTGGCGGAAGGGTAAAAGTGACTTAAAAGGACCCAAATGCCCACTTCGAGGGCTTAAAACGTGTTTATTCACTGCGGGAAGAGATATAAAGAACATTTAGAGTAAATTAATGTATATGCGAGCACGTCCGATTTTTCATGCTAAACGATCGATGACCCGCGACCTGATGAAATTGCTCCGAGATGACCAAAATGGTCCGTTTAAAAAATTTCCATCTTTTAACTAATTTTGACTTTCAGATGTGGATCATCACTTTTGGAGCTAAAATGAGCATCTTTATAGTCATTTTCAGGCTTCTAGGGGGCCAAAACTCAAGAATTGGCGGATGGGTAAAAGTGACTTAAAAGGACCCAAATGCCCACTTCGAGGTCTTAAAACGTGTTTATTCACAGCCGCAAGAGATATAAAGAACATTTAGAGTAAATTAATGTATATGCGAGAACGTTCGATTTTTCATGCTAAACGATCAATGACCCGCGACCTGATGAAATTGCTCCGAGATGACCAAAATGGTCCGTTGAAAAAATTTCCATCTTTTAACTAATTTTGACTTTCAGATGTGGATCATCACTTTTGGAGCTAAAATGAGCATCTTTATAGTAATTTTCAGGCTTCTAGGGGGCCAAAACTCAAGAATCGGCAGATGGGTAAAAGTGACTTAAAAGGACCCAAATGCCCACTTCGAGGGCTTAAAACGGGTTTATTCACAGCCGCAAGAGATATAAAGAACATTTAGAGTAAATTAATGTTCATGCTAGAACGTTCGATTTTTCATGCTAAACGATCGATGACCCGCGACCTGATGAAACTGCTCCGAGATGACCTAAATGGTCTGTTTTAAAAATTTCCATCTTTCAAACTAATTTTGACTTTCAGATGTGGATCATCACTTTTGGAGCTAAAATGAGCATCTTTATAGTCATTTTCAGGCTTCTAGGGGGCCAAAACTCAAGAATCGGCAGATGGGTAAAAGTGACTTAAAAGGACCCAAATGCCCACTTCGAGGGCTTAAAACGGGTTTATTCACAGCCGCAAGAGATATAAAGAACATTTAGAGTAAATTAATGTTCATGCGAGAACATTCGATTTTTCATGCTAAACGATCGATGACCCGCGACCTGATGAAACTGCTCCGAGATGACCTAAATGGTCTGTTTTAAAAATTTCCATCTTTAAAACTAATTTTGACTTTCAGGTGTGGATCATCACTTTTGGAGCTAAAATGAGCATCTTTATAGTCATTTTCATGCTTCTAGGGAGCCAAAACTCAAGAATTGGCGGAACGGTAAAAGTGACTTAAAAGGACCCAAATGCCCACTTCGAGGGCTTAAAACGTGTTTATTCACTGCGGGAAGAGATATAAAGAACATTTAGAGTAAATTAATGTATATGCGAGCACGTCCGATTTTTCATGCTAAACGATTGATGACCCGCGACCTGATGAAATTGCTCCGAGATGACCAAAATGGTCCGTTTAAAAAATGTCCATCTTTTAACTAATTTTGACTTTCAGATGTGGATCATCACTTTTGGAGCTAAAATGAGCATCTTTATAGTAATTTTCAGGCTTCTAGGGGGCCAAAACTCAAGAATTGGCGGATGGGTAAAAGTGACTTAAAAGGACCCAAATGCCCACTTCGAGGGCTTAAAACGGGTTTATTCACTGCGGGAAGTGATATAAAGAACATTTAGAGTAAATTAATGTATATGCGAGAACGTTCGATTTTTAATGCTAAACGATCGATGACCCGCGACCAGATGAAATTGCTCCAAGATGACCGAAATGGTCCGTTTTAAAAAATGTCATCTTTCAAACTAATTTTGACTTTCAGATGTGGATCATCACTTTTGGAACTAAAATGAGCATCTTTATAGTCATTTTCAGGCTTCTAGGGGGCCAAAACTCAAGAATCGGCAGATGGGTAAAAGTGACTTAAAAGGACCCAAATGCCCACTTCGAGGGCTTAAAACGGGTTTATTCACAGCCGCAAGAGATATAAAGAACATTTAGAGTAAATTAATGTTCATGCGAGAACGTTCGATTTTTCATGCTAAACGATCGATGACCCGCGACCTGATGAAACTGCTCCGAGATGACCTAAATGGTCTGTTTTAAAAATTTCCATCTTTCAAACTAATTTTGACTTTCAGATGTGGATCATCACTTTTGGAGCTAAAATGAGCATTTTTATAGTCATTTTCATGCTTCTAGGGAGCCAAAACTCAAGAATTGGCGGAAGGGTAAAAGTGACTTAAAAGGACCCAAATGCCCACTTCGAGGGCTTAAAACGTGTTTATTCACTGCGGGAAGAGATATAAAGAACATTTAGAGTAAATTAATGTATATGCGAGCACGTCCGATTTTTCATGCTAAACGATCGATGACCCGCGACCTGATGAAATTGCTCCGAGATGACCAAAATGGTCCGTTTAAAAAATTTCCATCTTTTAACTAATTTTGACTTTCAGATGTGGATCATCACTTTTGGAGCTAAAATGAGCATCTTTATAGTAATTTTCAGGCTTCTAGGGGGCCAAAACTCAAGAATTGGCGGATGGGTAAAAGTGACTTAAAAGGACCCAAATGCCCACTTCGAGGGCTTAAAATGTGTTTATTCACTGCGGGAAGAGATATAAAGAACATTTAGAGTAAATTAATGTATATGCGAGTACGTCCGATTTTTCATGCTAAACGATCGATGACCCGCGACCTGATGAAATTGCTCCGAGATGACCAAAATGGTCCGTTTAAAAAATTTCCATCTTTTAACTAATTTTGACTTTCAGATGTGGATCATCACTTTTGGAGCTAAAATGAGCATCTTTATAGTAATTTTCAGGCTTCTAGGGGGCCAAAACTCAAGAATTGGCGGATGGGTAAAAGTGACTTAAAAGGACCCAAATGCCCACTTCGAGGGCTTAAAACGGGTTTATTCACTGCGGGAAGAGATATAAAGAACATTTAGAGTAAATTAATGTATATGCGAGAACGTTCGATTTTTAATGCTAAACGATCGATGACCCGCGACCAGATGAAATTGCTCCAAGATGACCGAAATGGTCCGTTTTAAAAAATTTCATCTTTCAAACTAATTTTGACTTTCAGATGTGGATCATCACTTTTGGAACTAAAATGAGCATCTTTATAGTCATTTTCAGGCTTCTAGGGGGCCAAAACTCAAGAATCGGCAGATGGGTAAAAGTGACTTAAAAGGACCCAAATGCCCACTTCGAGGGCTTAAAACGGGTTTATTCACAGCCGCAAGAGATATAAAGAACATTTAGAGTAAATTAATGTTCATGCGAGAACGTTCGATTTTTCATGCTAAACGATCGATGACCCGCGACCTGATGAAACTGCTCCGAGATGACCTAAATGGTCTGTTTTAAAAATTTCCATCTTTCAAACTAATTTTGACTTTCAGATGTGGATCATCACTTTTGGAGCTAAAATGAGCATCTTTATAGTCATTGTCATGCTTCTAGGGAGCCAAAACTCAAGAATTGGCGGAAGGGTAAAAGTGACTTAAAAGGACCCAAATGCCCACTTCGAGGGCTTAAAACGTGTTTATTCACTGCGGGAAGAGATATAAAGAACATTTAGAGTAAATTAATGTATATGCGAGCACGTCCGATTTTTCATGCTAAACGATCGATGACCCGTGACCTGATGAAATTGCTCCGAGATGACCAAAATGGTCCGTTTAAAAAATGTCCATCTTTTAACTAATTTTGACTTTCAGATGTGGATCATCACTTTTGGAGCTAAAATGAGCATCTTTATAGTAATTTTCAGGCTTCTAGGGGGCCAAAACTCAAGAATTGGCGGATGGGTAAAAGTGACTTAAAAGGACCCAAATGCCCACTTCGAGGGCTTAAAATGTGTTTATTCACTGCGGGAAGAGATATAAAGAGCATTTAGAGTAAATTAATGTATATGCGAGCAAGTCCGATTTTTCATGGTAAACGATCGATGACCCGCGACCTGATGAAATTGCTCCGAGATGACCAAAATGGTCCGTTTAAAAAAGTTCCATCTTTTAACTAATTTTGACTTTCAGATGTGGATCATCACTTTTGGAGCTAAAATGAGCATCTTTATAGTAATTTTCAGGCTTCTAGGGGGCCAAAACTCAAGAATCGGCAGATGGGTAAAAGTGACTTAAAAGGACCCAAATGCCCACTTCGAGGGCTTAAAACGGGGTTATTCACAGCCGCAAGAGATATAAAGAACATTTAGAGTAAATTAATGTTCATGCTAGAACGTTCGATTTTTCATGCTAAACGATCGATGACCCGCGACCTGATGAAACTGCTCCGAGATGACCTAAATGGTCTGTTTTAAAAATTTCCATCTTTCAAACTAATTTTGACTTTCAGATGTGGATCATCACTTTTGGAGCTAAAATGAGCATCTTTATAGTCATTTTCAGGCTTCTAGGGGGCCAAAACTCAAGAATTGGCGGATGGGTAAAAGTGACTTAAAAGGACCCAAATGCCCACTTCGAGGTCTTAAAACGTGTTTATTCACAGCCGCAAGAGATATAAAGAACATTTAGAGTAAATTAATGTATATGCGAGAACGTTCGATTTTTCATGCTAAACGATCAATGACCCGCGACCTGATGAAATTGCTCCGAGATGACCAAAATGGTCCGTTGAAAAAATTTCCATCTTTTAACTAATTTTGACTTTCAGATGTGGATCATCACTTTTGGAGCTAAAATGAGCATCTTTATAGTAATTTTCAGGCTTCTAGGGGGCCAAAACTCAAGAATCGGCAGATGGGTAAAAGTGACTTAAAAGGACCCAAATGCCCACTTCGAGGGCTTAAAACGGGTTTATTCACAGCCGCAAGAGATATAAAGAACATTTAGAGTAAATTAATGTTCATGCTAGAACGTTCGATTTTTCATGCTAAACGATCGATGACCCGCGACCTGATGAAACTGCTCCGAGATGACCTAAATGGTCTGTTTTAAAAATTTCCATCTTTCAAACTAATTTTGACTTTCAGATGTGGATCATCACTTTTGGAGCTAAAATGAGCATCTTTATAGTCATTTTCAGGCTTCTAGGGGGCCAAAACTCAAGAATCGGCAGATGGGTAAAAGTGACTTAAAAGGACCCAAATGCCCACTTCGAGGGCTTAAAACGGGTTTATTCACAGCCGCAAGAGATATAAAGAACATTTAGAGTAAATTAATGTTCATGCGAGAACATTCGATTTTTCATGCTAAACGATCGATGACCCGCGACCTGATGAAACTGCTCCGAGATGACCTAAATGGTCTGTTTTAAAAATTTCCATCTTTAAAACTAATTTTGACTTTCAGATGTGGATCATCACTTTTGGAGCTAAAATGAGCATCTTTATAGTCATTTTCATGCTTCTAGGGAGCCAAAACTCAAGAATTGGTGGAAGGGTAAAAGTGACTTAAAAGGACCCAAATGCCCACTTCGAGGGCTTAAAACGTGTTTATTCACTGCGGGAAGAGATATAAAGAACATTTAGAGTAAATTAATGTATATGCGAGCACGTCCGATTTTTCATGCTAAACGATTGATGACCCGCGACCTGATGAAATTGCTCCGAGATGACCAAAATGGTCCGTTTAAAAAATGTCCATCTTTTAACTAATTTTGACTTTCAGATGTGGATCATCACTTTTGGAGCTAAAATGAGCATCTTTATAGTAATTTTCAGGCTTCTAGGGGGCCAAAACTCAAGAATTGGCGGATGGGTAAAAGTGACTTAAAAGGACCCAAATGCCCACTTCGAGGGCTTAAAACGGGTTTATTCACTGCGGGAAGAGATATAAAGAACATTTAGAGTAAATTAATGTATATGCGAGAACGTTCGATTTTTAATGCTAAACGATCGATGACCCGCGACCAGATGAAATTGCGCCAAGATGACCGAAATGGTCCGTTTTAAAAAATGTCATCTTTCAAACTAATTTTGACTTTCAGATGTGGATCATCACTTTTGGAACTAAAATGAGCATCTTTATAGTCATTTTCAGGCTTCTAGGGGGCCAAAACTCAAGAATCGGCAGATGGGTAAAAGTGACTTAAAAGGACCCAAATGCCCACTTCGAGGGCTTAAAACGGGTTTATTCACAGCCGCAAGAGATATAAAGAACATTTAGAGTAAATTAATGTTCATGCGAGAACGTTCGATTTTTCATGCTAAACGATCGATGACCCGCGACCTGATGAAACTGCTCCGAGATGACCTAAATGGTCTGTTTTAAAAATTTCCATCTTTCAAACTAATTTTGACTTTCAGATGTGGATCATCACTTTTGGAGCTAAAATGAGCATTTTTATAGTCATTTTCATGCTTCTAGGGAGCCAAAACTCAAGAATTGGCGGAAGGGTAAAAGTGACTTAAAAGGACCCAAATGCCCACTTCGAGGGCTTAAAACGTGTTTATTCACTGCGGGAAGAGATATAAAGAACATTTAGAGTAAATTAATGTATATGCGAGCACGTCCGATTTTTCATGCTAAACGATCGATGACCCGCGACCTGATGAAATTGCTCCGAGATGACCAAAATGGTCCGTTTAAAAAATTTCCATCTTTTAACTAATTTTGACTTTCAGATGTGGATCATCACTTTTGGAGCTAAAATGAGCATCTTTATAGTAATTTTCAGGCTTCTAGGGGGCCAAAACTCAAGAATTGGCGGATGGGTAAAAGTGACTTAAAAGGACCCAAATGCCCACTTCGAGGGCTTAAAATGTGTTTATTCACTGCGGGAAGAGATATAAAGAACATTTAGAGTAAATTAATGTATATGCGAGTACGTCCGATTTTTCATGCTAAACGATCGATGACCCGCGACCTGATGAAATTGCTCCGAGATGACCAAAATGGTCCGTTTAAAAAATGTCCATCTTTTAACTAATTTTGACTTTCAGATGTGGATCATCACTTTTGGAGCTAAAATGAGCATCTTTATAGTAATTTTCAGGCTTCTAGGGGGCCAAAACTCAAGAATTGGCGGATGGGTAAAAGTGACTTAAAAGGACCCAAATGCCCACTTCGAGGGCTTAAAATGTGTTTATTCACTGCGGGAAGAGATATAAAGAACATTTAGAGTAAATTAATGTATATGCGAGCACGTCCGATTTTTCATGCTAAACGATCGATGACCCGCGACCTGATGAAATTGCTCCGAGATGACCAAAATGGTCCGTTTAAAAAATTTCCATCTTTTAACTAATTTTGACTTTCAGATGTGGATCATCACTTTTGGAGCTAAAATGAGCATCTTTATAGTAATTTTCAGGCTTCTAGGGGGCCAAAACTCAAGAATTGGCGGATGGGTAAAAGTGACTTAAAAGGACCCAAATGCCCACTTCGAGGGCTTAAAACGGGTTTATTCACAGCAGCAAGAGATATAAAGAACATTTAGAGTAAATTAATGTTCATGCGAGAACGTTCGATTTTTCATGCTAAACGATCGATGACCCGCGACCTGATGAAACTGCTCCGAGATGACCTAAATGGTCTGTTTTAAAAATTTCCATCTTTCAAACTAATTTTGACTTTCAGATGTGGATCATCACTTTTGGAGCTAAAATGAGCATCTTTATAGTCATTTTCATGCTTCTAGGGAGCCAAAACTCAAGAATTGGCGGAAGGGTAAAAGTGACTTAAAAGGACCCAAATGCCCACTTCGAGGGCTTAAAACGTGTTTATTCACTGCGGGAAGAGATATAAAGAACATTTAGAGTAAATTAATGTATATGCGAGCACGTCCGATTTTTCATGCTAAACGATCGATGACCCGCGACCTGATGAAATTGCTCCGAGATGACCAAAATGGTCCGTTTAAAAAATTTCCATCTTTTAACTAATTTTGACTTTCAGATGTGGATCATCACTTTTGGAGCTAAAATGAGCATCTTTATAGTAATTTTCAGGCTTCTAGGGGGCCAAAACTCAAGAATTGGCGGATGGGTAAAAGTGACTTAAAAGGACCCAAATGCCCACTTCGAGGTCTTAAAACGTGTTTATTCACAGCCGCAAGAGATATAAAGAACATTTAGAGTAAATTAATGTATATGCGAGAACGTTCGATTTTTCATGCTAAACGATCAATGACCCGCGACCTGATGAAATTGCTCCGAGATGACCAAAATGGTCCGTTGAAAAAATTTCCATCTTTTAACTAATTTTGACTTTCAGATGTGGATCATCACTTTTGGAGCTAAAATGAGCATCTTTATAGTAATTTTCAGGCTTCTAGGGGGCCAAAACTCAAGAATCGGCAGATGGGTAAAAGTGACTTAAAAGGACCCAAATGCCCACTTCGAGGGCTTAAAACGGGTTTATTCACAGCCGCAAGAGATATAAAGAACATTTAGAGTAAATTAATGTTCATGCTAGAACGTTCGATTTTTCATGCTAAACGATCGATGACCCGCGACCTGATGAAACTGCTCCGAGATGACCTAAATGGTCTGTTTTAAAAATTTCCATCTTTCAAACAAATTTTGACTTTCAGATGTGGATCATCACTTTTGGAGCTAAAATGAGCATCTTTATAGTCATTTTCAGGCTTCTAGGGGGCCAAAACTCAAGAATCGGCAGATGGGTAAAAGTGACTTAAAAGGACCCAAATGCCCACTTCGAGGGCTTAAAACGGGTTTATTCACAGCCGCAAGAGATATAAAGAACATTTAGAGTAAATTAATGTTCATGCGAGAACATTCGATTTTTCATGCTAAACGATCGATGACCCGCGACCTGATGAAACTGCTCCGAGATGACCTAAATGGTCTGTTTTAAAAATTTCCATCTTTAAAACTAATTTTGACTTTCAGATGTGGATCATCACTTTTGGAGCTAAAATGAGCATCTTTATAGTCATTTTCATGCTTCTAGGGAGCCAAAACTCAAGAATTGGCGGAAGGGTAAAAGTGACTTAAAAGGACCCAAATGCCCACTTCGAGGGCTTAAAACGTGTTTATTCACTGCGGGAAGAGATATAAAGAACATTTAGAGTAAATTAATGTATATGCGAGCACGTCCGATTTTTCATGCTAAACGATTGATGACCCGCGACCTGATGAAATTGCTCCGAGATGACCAAAATGGTCCGTTTAAAAAATGTCCATCTTTTAACTAATTTTGACTTTCAGATGTGGATCATCACTTTTGGAGCTAAAATGAGCATCTTTATAGTAATTTTCAGGCTTCTAGGGGGCCAAAACTCAAGAATTGGCGGATGGGTAAAAGTGACTTAACCCCTTTAGTGCTTCTGACGGCCAATGGTCGTCAGAAGCACTACCTCCCTGGTGCTGCGCACGTTCATTGGACGTCACCAGGGAGGGTTGTATTTAATTATTTGCTGCATCGCACCTGTGTTTTTTTTTTTAAAGCTTTGCTGTGGGGGAGACGTGGAAGGCTTCAGGCATCATCTCCCGCCCCCCCTTCCGCCCATCTGTGACGTCAGCGCGCCACGAGGCGCTCTGACGTCACTGAGTTCCCCACCGGAGCCGAGGACAGCAGCAGGTAAGGCCGCGCTCGACTCCGAGGGGGAAATCTCGCTGGAAACAGCCTCCCCAGCTTTCAGGGAGGCCTCGTTTGAAAGGGGAGAATCTCCCCTTTCAAACGAGGCCTTCCTGAGAGGGTTTCCTGGCCGTGGATCGCAGCAGCGCTGCGATCCACGGCCAGGAAACCCCACTAGACACCAGGGATGTCTTTGGGGGGGTCGGCCTTTGTGGTGACGGGTCGTCCCCCCCCCTGGGGGCACATTTTTTAATTATTTGTCTCTGCTTTCCCTGGGGGGGTGCGATCGACCCCCCAAAAATATCGATAATACGCAGTAAATAAAAAAAAAAAATGGCGGCGATATTTACAGAGGGTCGGTCCTTTTGATCAGTGGCCGACCCCCTCTGGGGGACATTTTTTTTTTGTATGTATATTTCTAAGGCCCAGACTTTACCCAAAGGTCTCTGTGCGCCTGACATTACGTTACATGAGGCAAACGTGCCAATTGTGAGCAAACACATGCAAGAGGTAGCACACAGTACATTGCAGGAGGAAAAGGTGATGTGTGTGCAGGTTACAGAAGCATACAAAGTACAAGTTGAGTATCTGCCATTGCAGTATTATACCTCTAACTCAAGATCAAACGTTAGGTAGGCAATGGTGGCACTTGTGCAAGTATCAAAAGCAATCAAAATGTAAGCTTTGAAAAAAGTGACGTGTGCATGTTACAAAAGTCAGAGAGCTTCACAATAGCATCAGTACTGATACATGATGTGAAATTTGTAACTGATCAATTTACAAAAGCAAACATTAGGGTACATGAGGCATAAGTGACAATTGTGAGCAAACACATGCAAGAGGTTGCAAACAGTTTATTACAGGATGGAAAAGGTGATATGTGTGCAGGTTACAGAAGCATAGAAAGTACATGTTGAGTATCTGCCATTGCAGTATTATACCTCTAACTCAAGATCAAACGTTACATAGGCAATGGTGGCACTTGTGCAAGTATCAAAAGCAATCAAAATGTAAGATTTGAAAAAAGTGACGTGTGCATGTTACAAAAGTCAGAGAGCTTCACAATAGCATCAGTACTGATACATGATGTGAAATTTGTAACTGATCAATTTACAAAAGCAAACATTAGGGTACATGAGGCATAAGTGACAATTGTGAGCAAACACATGCAAGAGGTAGCAAACAGTTTATTACAGGATGGAAAAGGTGATATGTGTGCAGGTTACAGAAGCATACAAAGTACAAGTTGAGTATCTGCCATTGCAGTATTATACCTCTAACTCAAGATCAAACGTTACGTAGGCAATGGTGGCACTTGTGCAAGTATCAAAAGCAATCAAAATGTAAGATTTGAAAAAAGTGACGTGTGCATGTTACAAAAGACAGAGAGCTTCACAATGTCAAGTCAAAGAATTTATATAGCGCACTACATACCCATAGGGTCTCAAGGCGCTTAGGGAGGGGAAGAGGATTACTTGTCAAATATCCACGTTTTAAGTTGCTTTCTGAATGCTAGGTGGTTCTGGGTAAGGCGAAGGTAAGTGGGGAGTGAGTTCCATGTTTTAGCAGCCAGGTATGAGAAGGATATGCCTCCCATGGTTGTCTTGTTGATGCGAGGTACAGTGGCGAGGGCTTGGCTGGAAGAACGTAGTTGGCGGGAGGGGGTGTAGAAGGACAGTCGTGAGTTGAGGCATTCTGGTCCGATGTCGTAGAGTGATTTGTGTGCGTGGGTTAGCAGTCGGAAAGTGATCCTCTTATTGACGGGTAGCCAGTGGAGGTCTTTCAGGTGACCAGAAATGTGTTCGTTACGCGGGATGTCTAATATGATCCTGGCTGAGGCGTTTTGGATTCGTTGGAGTTTCTTTTGGAGTTTAGTGGTAGTACCTGCGTAGAGGGTGTTTCCGTAGTCCAGTCAGCTCGTGACCAGAGCATGGGTGATTGTTTTTCTAGTTTCGGTGGGGATCCAGCGAAATGTTTTTTTGAGCATGCGAAGAATGTTGAAGCAGGATGAGGATACGGCGCTGACTTGTTTGTTCATTGAGAGTGAAGAATCCAGGATAACGCCTAGGTTCCGTGCGTGGTCTTTCGGGATGGGTGCTTTTCCAAGGGCTTCCGGCCACCAAGAGTCGTCCCATGCAGAGGGGGATGTACCTAAGATGAGGACTTCTGTTTTATCTGAGTTCAGTTTCAGACGGCTGTGTTTCATCCATTCGGCAACTTCTTTCATTCCTTCGTGTAGGTTAGTTTTGGCGGTGCTGGGGTCATTGGTGAGAGATAGGATCAGTTGAGTGTCATCCGCGTAAGAGATGATGTTGAGGTTGTGTTGGTGGGCGATGGCCGCGAGGGGGCTCTAGCATCAGTACTGATACATGATGTGAAATTTGTAACTGATCAATTTACAAAAGCAAACATTATGGTACATGAGGCATAAGTGACAATTGTGAGCAAACACATGCAAGAGGTTGCAAACAGTTTATTACAGGATGGAAAAGGTGATATGTGTGCAGGTTACAGAAGCATACAAAGTACAAGTTGAGTATCTGCCATTGCAGTATTATACCTCTAACTCAAGATCAAACGTTACGTAGGCAATGGTGGCACTTGTGCAAGTATCAAAAGCAATCAAAATGTAAGATTTCCAAAAAGTGACGTGTGCATGTTACAAAAGTCAGAGAGCTTCACAATAGCATCAGTACTGATACATGATGTGAAATTTGTAACTGATCAATTTACAAAAGCAAACATTAGGGTACATGAGGCATAAGTGACAATTGTGAGCAAACACATGCAAGAGGTTGTAAACAGTTTATTACAGGATGGAAAAGGTGATATGTGTGCATGTTACAGAAGCATACAAAGTACAAGTAGAGGTATAATACTGCAATAAATGGCAGATTTTCAAACACAAGATCAAACGTTACGTAGGCCATGGTTGCACTTGTGCAAATTTCTAAAGCAAACAAAATGTGAGAGTAGAAAACTGTGTAACAACAGAAAAATGACGTGTGCATGTTACAAAAGAGTACCAAAGACAAGTAGAAGGATAATGCTGCAATAAATGGCAGACACTCAAACCACAAGAATATACAGGAGGCACTTACATAGTCATGGAGAATAGAATTTTCTATAATGCAAGGGATTCCTTCAGATAAAAGAGAGGGCGTGAATTGAATTTGGAAGTGTCTTTGAAGGAGGAGAATTTTGAGGTCAGATTTGAGTGCCTGGGAGGAGGTGGTGGTCTGGAGCTGATGCGGAAGTGACTTCCTGATTTTTTTTAAAGTAAATGAAAAATGGTACTGATATTGACAGGGGGTTGGGCCTTCTGATCAGTGGCTGACCCCCTGTGGGGGACATGCAATCAAGTATGGGGGCATACTTGATCATTTATGTGCCTGGATTTAACTGGGGGCGAGATCGCCCTTCAAATATTGAAAGACAAATGTAATGGAAAATGGTAGCGATATTGGCAGGGGGTTGGTCCTTCTGCTCAGTGGCCGACCCCCTGTGGGGGCAATGTTGAAAATCTATATATATCGGAAAATATTGGAATTTCTGTTGGGTGCACCATTGGCTTCCAGGAGAGGCATAGGCATGCACATAGCAAAGTGCATATGTGAAGAGGTTAGTGGGTTACTGCTTTTGTGCCCTTTTGTTTTTCGTGCTTTCCCAGTATAAGGACTCAAACTATATTGCCTACCAGTATAGATGGCATGTTACTGCTAGACTACATCATGTCCTGTATGATGTAGCATTTCCTATAAAGTGATGTGCAAATGTCTCTGTGCAATGTGTGTGTGTTGTAAAGTGCTCTGACACGGTACACTGGTGTGAGTGTTATTATAAAAGTGAAAGAATCTGAGACACAGTTGTTATTGAAATTTGAGGGGCACTATGGAGCTTGTGAGGGAATCCATGGCAGAGGTGGTCATTGGTGGGCTTCCTTTGAGTTATAGTATAGCTTGATTTTTATTTGGAATAGTAAAGCGGTGATATTGCAACAAAACACTGGTCCACCTGGAAGGGCGCCTTTTCTTGTAATGATTTATGTGGATATATATATAGGTATATATAAATTCAGAAACACAAAGGATGCTGTACTCCAGAGATTGGTTTCTGCGTTGTTTTATTTTCACCACAACAGGTGGTGGTGAAAATAAAGCAACTATGAAACCTGTAGTGCGGCATCCTTTGTGTTTTCGAATTTCAATCTTGGGTAAGGTTTCTACCCGTTGCTGCCTGCACCAGGTATTGAGCACGCTGACATTTTGAATTGTTAAATTTATATACATACATATTTGCAGAGATATTTCTTAGTGCTGAAGATCTGCATTATGTAGTCAGGTAGGTGGATAAGTAAAGCCACACAGTAGAAACACTTTGTAACAGATTAAGTGTATGTGAGAGAGGGGCTATGGAGAGATGAGGGGCACGTTTGCAAGATTGGTAGTGGGCGCATCAAAGATGGTCATAATGTGCAATTGTAAATCACACGTTCCTCCGTAGGCATCTTGGTGCCAAAATGATGGTCGCACTGGCTCCCACCAGCGCTAAAAGGCTGTGATGATGGGTATGTGGCAAGGTAAAGTAATACTGCGTTTTTGTTTCTCTCTTTCCTAGTCTTTTTTGGAGAGCGTACTGATTTTTCAAAGGTAAGGTGACTTCGTCATTATTGATTGAAACACTTTACTCTTGCACACACCCACTTACACGTGAAAACCAACAATCTATCTGCCTTCTACATAGGTTAGTGTTTTAAAAGGATAGTTTAGGCACTAAAAGAGATGGCCCATCGTTGGATGAATGCCACCCAGGCCCTAAATCTGGTTCTGGAGTCCAGCTCTGAGGCAGGATCAGAGACTGAAACAGCAGATACTGAAACAGCATCTGAGGGAGAGGACAACGGAGCCGAATCTGGGAGTGAATTTTCAGTCGGCGCAGTTCAATCCGATGACTCATCGTCCAGCGATTCTGAAGGAGACGATGTCAGTTGTGCTGTCCCTTTGCCAGCACAGTCTGTGCAGCAGGACACCCGTAACCGGTTACCTCAACCCAGAGTGCAGGCACGTGCGGCTGCACACACAGACGGTGTGCTGTCTTGGCAGCCTCCCAATTTAGTTCAGCCCCAAATTCCGCCTTTCACTGGCGATGCTGGATGTAAAGTTGATACGGCAAATTTTTTGCCAATTGACTACTTCCATCTCTTTTTTGGGTTTGACTTCCTAGAAAAAATTGTGGAGCAAACAAATTTGCGTGCCGAACAATTTCTGAGGGAGCAAGGAGGCACTCTAGGGCCTCATTCTCGGGTGCGCAAGTGGACTCCCACTTCTGTAGGGGAGTTGAAGATATTTTTAGGCCTCACGCTTAAAATGGGGATAGTGCATAAACCAACCTTGCTATCCTATTGGTCTACTCGCGCGGTTTGGTTAACCCCCATCTTTGCACCATACATGAGCAGAGATCGTTTTTTGCTTTTGCAGCGCATGCTGCATTTCAATGACAATTCTGCTGCATTGCCCCGGAACCATCCAGACCATGACAGGTTGTTCAAAATTCGGCCTGTTGTGGATCATTTGTCTGCCAGGTTTCCAGAGGTTTGTACTCCTGGAAAGAATATAGCCATCGATGAGTCCTTGATCTTGTATAAAGGGCGGCTGCTGTTTAGGCAGTACATTCCAAGCAAACGTGCTCGCTATGGCATCAAGCTGTACATGCTGTGTGAGAGCACGACTGGCTATGTGTATAGCTTGAGAGTGTATACAGGGAAGGACACAACTCTTAACCCTGTAGGTTGCCCTCCTATGCTAGGAGTCACAGGAAAGATCGTATGGGAGCTTGTCCAGCCACTTCTTCACAAAGGTTATAACCTTTATGTGGACAATTTCTATACAGGAGTAGAGCTGTTCAGTGAGCTCTACAAAGCTGGCACCGTGGCTTGCGGTACAGTTCGTTGTCGCCGCAAAGGATTTCCGCAGGAGCTTGTTTGCAAGAAGCTCCAGAAATGCCAGAGCCTTGCGTTGCGTTCCAAAGAACTGCTCGCAGTCAAGTTCTCAGATAGGCGTGACGTGTATCTGCTCACTACAATTCATGATGAGAGCACTTCCCCTGTCACGGTTTGGGGTCAAATGGCCGAAGTCCACAAGCCTACATGTATACTTGATTACAATAAGTACATGGGCGGTGTGGACAAGAACGACCAGGTTCTTCAGCCATACAATGCGAGTCGTAAAACTCGCACTTGGTATAAGAAACTGTTTACGCACCTGATGCAGATGTCAACATACAATGCGTATGTTGTTTATCGTCAGACCACCACAGGAATTCACATGTCTTTCCTTGACTTTCAGTTGTCCGTGATTGAAAGTCTTACTGCAACAGAAGCAGCGGCCTCTACTTCAGGTGTTCTGGAGGACGTGGCAAGGCTGCAGGAGCGACACTTTGCAGATAAACTTCCTGCAACAGGCAAAAAGGAGCGACCATGTCGTCGTTGTAAAGTGTGCTCAATGCAGGGAAAAAGGCAGGAGAGTCGTGTTTACTGTCCTCAGTGCCCAAGTACGCCCGGCTTATGTTTTCCTACTTGCTTTATGTTGTATCACACTAAAGCAAAATACTGGGAAATTGACTGAGGTGGAGCTGACAATAGGTTAACCGTTCAGTTGGTGTGCATGGATACCTACTGTGGGCCACACCTTTATCTGTTTTCAAAACTTGGTAGTTGGTCTGTTCGCCAATTGACAAGTGCATTATAGTCCCCAAGCTACTCATACTGGTGGACAGAACATATGCCACGTTGTCATGGAGTATCCGCGTTTCCCATTCCACCGTTCATCGTAGTTTATTATTTTCTTTTTTGCAAGTTTTTGAAAATTCCAGCATGTTTGTCTTAGTTTCAAAGGTAGATATGCTTGCTCAGCTCGAGATATGGCCTTGCGGAATACTCGGGCACCCACCAACTTGCATCCACACACTGGAGGGAGTTGGATAGAGCATTGTGAGAGCATTGATTGCTCGTGGCAGAAATGATCACTCAAGCTTCAAGTTGCTAGTGATCGAAGGCATTAGTATAGAGGTTCTTAACAATTTGATAGGGTTAGTGTGGACTCTGAGGACAGACACACAAACGGGTTAGAACACCTTACGGTATGTATGCTTTCCAATGGTTATTACAAAGGTAGAAGGCAGATAGTAAAGGTAGTATAGATACACGTTCTGCCTTTTTTCTTCTCCATAACTCGAAATCCATTGCTGCCACATTCACACTGAATTTCCTGTAGCACTTATGGGTCAATGCTGCTTGCCATGTTCATCCTCCGTTAGAACTTAGTAGATGGTCAGTTTGCTGTTTGATAAGTGCATTACAGTCACTGCACATAACGGTTTATTGCACATATGCTACGTTGTCACGGACTACCCTTGGTTCACAATCCTCCGTTCATAGTTTATATCGTTATTTTTTGAACATTTCCAGCATGTTTGTCTTAGTTTCAAAGGCAGATATGCTTGCTCAGCTCGAGATATGTCCTTGCGGAATACTCGAGCACCCCCCAACTTGCATCCACTAACTGGACGGAGTTGGATTTAGCATAGTGAGTGCACTAAAGGTGCATGAAAGACATGTCTTCCTGAGCCTCATGTGGCTGTCATGGAAGCCATTAGTATAGGTTCACTGGGCATGCATTTGGTAATGTTTCTGAAAGGTGGGGGTAGAGACTTGACAGGTTGGTAAAAAGTCATTATGTTTTGTGGCATATGACTTATGATATGTTTTGAACATTTTCAGCATGTTTGCCTTAGTTTCAAAGGTAGATATGCTTGCTCAGCTCGAGATATGTCCTTGCGGAATACTCGAGCACCCCCCAACTTGCATCCACTAACTGGACGGAGTTGGATTTAGCATAGTGAGTGCACTAAAGGTGCATGAAAGACATGTCTTCCTGAGCCTCATGTGGCTGTCATGGAAGCCATTAGTATAGGTTCACTGGGCATGCATTTGGTAATGTTTCTGAAAGGTGGGGGTAGAGACTTGACAGGTTGGTAAAAAGTCATTATGTTTTGTGGCATATGACTTATGATATGTTTTGAACATTTTCAGCATGTTTGCCTTAGTTTCAAAGGTAGATATGCTTGCTCAGCTCGAGATATGTCCTTGCGGAATACTCGAGCACCCCCCAACTTGCATCCACAAACTGGAAGGAGTTGGATTTAGCATAGTGAATGCACTAAAGGTGCATGAAAGTCATGTCTTCCTGAGCCTTGTGTGGCTGTCATGAAAGCCATTAGTATAGGTTCACTGGGCATGTGTTTGGGAACATTTCTGTAGAAGGATGTTGAGACTTGACAGGTCTGTAAAATACAGTCAAAGTCATTATGTCTTGTGGCGTATGAATGTGATGGGCCCTTGCATGGCAGCAGTATTTTTCTGTGAGTGCAAGTGAAATGGTTGTTTGGGCCCGTGGCTGGCGGTATGGAAGTCTTGTGTGTGGTGTGTGAATGGCGTGTGAATGGACCATAAAGTGGTTGGTGCCGTGACGTGGCTTTATGGCTCCCCTTCAGAAGGCTTGGCTTTAATATTTTAAGTATTTGTCCTTTGAAGCCAGCGTTTCTGGAGGTGCTAAAACCAATCTGTGTAAGTGGTGGATTTGCTTTATCAAATTAGTGTTAGATTTATATTTGTGTTGGTTTAGTGGTCTTTTGTGATATTTTGTTTTTTTGTTAAAATGGGTAGCAGGGGACTTTCCGCCCTACCTCAATCCTCACATAGGCAAACCTTTACATTTTTGAGTAGTAGGAAAACCATTGTCACCATTGTCAAAACCACCAGCTTTTGCAAGAGGGGTTACCTGGGTTTTTGGCCCCGTGCTAGACGGCCATCTAGGGCAATCTACCAAACCCACACATTTCTGAAAAGTAGACACCCGGGGGCTTCCAAGGAGGTATGGCTTGCGTGGATCCTCCAACGTCCCTTTACCCAGAATCCCTTGCAAACATCAATTTTTGCAGAAAAAATCAGTTTTTTCACACTTTTTTTGTGTGGGAAAGCGTGGCGTCACTGGGCTCACACAAATTTCCTCCCACCCAGCGTTCCCCCAGGTCTCCCGATAAAAATGGTACCTCACTTGCGTGGGTAGGCATAGTGGCTGCAACAGGAAACGGTTCAAATCGAACGGTGGTGAATTTACAACACCCAATTGCAAAACAACCTTGATTTTTGTGGGGGGGCACCTGAGTTTACGGCCCGGGGCTCGGTGGTATTCTTTGGAAAGTACTAAACCCAAACAGTTCTGAAAAGTAGACACCTGGGGGAGTCCAGGGAGGTATGGCATGCGTAGGTCCCCCAATGTTTTCCTACCCAGAACTCCTTGCAAACCTTAAAATTAGTTAAAAATATCACTTTTCCAAACTTTTTTGCGTGGGATCTCCGTGCCGGCAAAAATGTCCTACCACCCAGCGTTCCCCTTGATCTCCTGAGTAAAAGGATACCTCACTTGTGTGGGTGCCCCAAAGCAGAACAGTCCGAAAATGAATTTTGAAAAAGTAGTATTTACGTTTTACAAGTTAAGCCCCCCTGCCTTAGTCACAGGCCTTGGGCCCACCCACACAAGTGAGGTATCATTTTACTCGGGAGAACAAGGAGAACGCTGGGTGGAAGGACATTTGTGCCGACACGGAGATCCCACCCAAAAATGTATGGGAAACTCTTTTTTTAACCTAAATTTATGGTTTGCAGGGATTTCTGGGTAGGAAAACATTGGGGGACCCACGCATGCCATACCTCCCTGGACTCCCCCAGGTGTCTACTTTTCAGAACTGTTTGGGTTTGGTAGTTTTCAAAGATGCCCGCCGAGCCCCGGGCTGTAAACTCAGCCTCCCCCCCAAAAAAAGAAGGTAATGTTGCTATTGGTTATTGTAATTTCTCCACCGTACGATTTGGACCTTTTCCTGTTGCAGCCACTATGCCTACCCACGCAAGTGAGGTACCATTTTTATCGGGAGACCTGGGGGAACGCTGGGTGGGAGGAAATTTGTGTGAGCCCAGTGACGCCACTCTTTCCCACACAAAAAAAATGTGAAAAAATTGATTTTTTCAGCAAAAATTGATGTTTGCAAGGGATTCTGGGTAAAGGAACGTTGGAGGATCCACGCAAGCCATACCTCCTTGGAAGCCCCCGGGTGTCTACTTTTCAGAAATGTGTGGGTTTGGTAGATTGCCCTAGATGGCCGTCTAGCACGGGGCCAAAAACCCAGGTAACCCCTCTTGCAAAAGCTGGTTGTATTGAATGTCAATAACACCAGTTTTTGCAAGAGGGGTTACCTGGGTTTTTGGCCCCGTGCTAGACGGCCATCTAGGGAAACCTACCAAAACGAAACATTTCTGAAAAGTAGACACCCGGGGGCTTCCAAGGAGGTATGGCTTGCGTGGATCCTCCAACGTTCCTTTACCCAGAATCCCTTGCAAACATCAATTTTTGCAGAAAAAATCAATTTTTTCACACTTTTTTTGTGTGGGAAAGCGTGGCGTCACTGGGCTCACACAAATTTCCTCCCACCCAGCGTTCTCCCAGGTCTCCCGATAAAAATGGTACCTCACTTGCGTGGGTAGGCATAGTGGCTGCAACAGGAAAAGGTCCAAATCGTACGGTGGAGAAATTACAATAGCCAATAGCAACATTACCTTCTTTTTTTGGGGGGGAGGCTGAGTTTACAGCCCGGGGCTCGGCGGGCATCTTTGAAAACTACCAAACCCAAACAGTTCTGAAAAGTAGACACCTGGGGGAGTCCAGGGAGGTATGGCATGCGTGGGTCCCCCAATGTTTTCCTACCCAGAAATCCCTGCAAACCATAAATTTAGGTTAAAAAAACAGTTTCCCATACATTTTTGGGTGGGATCTCCGTGTCGGCACAAATGTCCTTCCACCCAGCGTTCTCCTTGTTCTCCCGAGTAAAATGATACCTCACTTGTGTGGGTGGGCCCAAGGCCTGTGACTAAGGCAGGGGGGCTTAACTTGTAAAACGTAAATACTACTTTTTCAAAATTCATTTTCGGACTGTTCTGCTTTGGGGCACCCACACAAGTGAGGTATCCTTTTACTCAGGAGATCAAGGGGAACGCTGGGTGGTAGGACATTTTTGCCGGCACGGAGATCCCACGCAAAAAAGTTTGGAAAAGTGATATTTTTAACTAATTTTAAGGTTTGCAAGGAGTTCTGGGTAGGAAAACATTGGGGGACCTACGCATGCCATACCTCCCTGGACTCCCCCAGGTGTCTACTTTTCAGAACTGTTTGGGTTTAGTACTTTCCAAAGAATACCACCGAGCCCCGGGCCGTAAACTCAGGTGCCCCCCCACAAAAATCAAGGTTGTTTTGCAATTGGGTGTTGTAAATTCACCACCGTTCGATTTGAACCGTTTCCTGTTGCAGCCACTATGCCTACCCACGCAAGTGAGGTACCATTTTTATCGGGAGACCTGGGGGAACGCTGGGTGGGAGGAAATTTGTGTGAGCCCAGTGACGCCACGCTTTCCCACACAAAAAAAGTGTGAAAAAACTGATTTTTTCTGCAAAAATTGATGTTTGCAAGGGATTCTGGGTAAAGGGACGTTGGAGGATCCACGCAAGCCATACCTCCTTGGAAGCCCCCGGGTGTCTACTTTTCAGAAATGTGTGGGTTTGGTAGATTGCCCTAGATGGCCGTCTAGCACGGGGCCAAAAACCCAGGTAACCCCTCTTGCAAAAGCTGGTTGTATTGAATGTCAATAACACCAGTTTTTGCAAGAGGGGTTACCTGGGTTTTTGGCCCCGTGCTAGACGGCCATCTAGGGAAACCTACCAAAACGAAACATTTCTGAAAAGTAGACACCCGGGGGCTTCCAAGGAGGTATGGCTTGCGTGGATCCTCCAACGTTCCTTTACCCAGAATCCCTTGCAAACATCAATTTTTGCTGAAAAAATCAATTTTTTCACACTTTTTTTGTGTGGGAAAGCGTGGCGTCACTGGGCTCACACAAATTTCCTCCCACCCAGCGTTCTCCCAGGTCTCCCGATAAAAATGGTACCTCACTTGCGTGGGTAGGCATAGTGGCTGCAACAGGAAAAGGTCCAAATCGTACGGTGGAGAAATTACAATAGCCAATAGCAACATTACCTTCTTTTTTTGGGGGGGAGGCTGAGTTTACAGCCCGGGGCTCGGCGGGCATCTTTGAAAACTACCAAACCCAAACAGTTCTGAAAAGTAGACACCTGGGGGAGTCCAGGGAGGTATGGCATGCGTGGGTCCCCCAATGTTTTCCTACCCAGAAATCCCTGCAAACCATAAATTTAGGTTAAAAAAACAGTTTCCCATACATTTTTGGGTGGGATCTCCGTGTCGGCACAAATGTCCTTCCACCCAGCGTTCTCCTTGTTCTCCCGAGTAAAATGATACCTCACTTGTGTGGGTGGGCCCAAGGCCTGTGACTAAGGCAGGGGGGCTTAACTTGTAAAACGTAAATACTACTTTTTCAAAATTCATTTTCGGACTGTTCTGCTTTGGGGCACCCACACAAGTGAGGTATCCTTTTACTCAGGAGATCAAGGGGAACGCTGGGTGGTAGGACATTTTTGCCGGCACGGAGATCCCACGCAAAAAAGTTTGGAAAAGTGATATTTTTAACTAATTTTAAGGTTTGCAAGGAGTTCTGGGTAGGAAAACATTGGGGGACCTACGCATGCCATACCTCCCTGGAGTCCCCCGGGTGTCTAATTTTCAGAACTGATTGGGTTTGGTACTTTCCAAAGAATACCACTGAGCCCTGGGACAAAAACTCAGGTGCCCCCTCCCCAAAAATCAAGGTCGTTTTGCAATTGGGTGTTGTAAATTCACCACCGTTCGATTTGAACCGTTTCCTGTTGCAGCCACTATGCCTACCCACGCAAGTGAGGTACCATTTTTTTCGGGAGACCTGGGGGAACGCTGGGTGGGTGGAAATTTGTTGATCCACGCAGATTCCAGAACTTTCCACCACAGAAATGTCAGGAAAATGTGTTTTTTTTGTCAAAATCTTAGCTGTGCAAGGGATTCTGGGTAACAAAACCTGAGGGCAGGCAGAGGAGTCACCCCATCCTGAATTCCCCTGGGTGTCAAGTTTTCAAAAATGTATAGTTTTGCTAGGTTTGCTTAGGTGCTGGTAGAGCTAGGGCGCAAAAACAAAAGGTAGTCTTTTTGTCCAAAAAGGCCAAAATTTCATTGGGAAATTGAGGTGCGACCATGTTGCGTTTTGCGCAGTTTCATGTCGCAGCCACTATGCCTACCCACGCAAGTGAGGTACCATTTTTTTCGGGAGACCTGGGGGAACGCTTGGTGGGTAGAAATTTGTTGATCCACGCAGATTCCAGAACTTTCCACAACAGAAATGTCAGAAAAATGTGTTTTTTTGTCAAAATCTTAGCTTTGCAAGGGATTCTGGGTAACAAAACCTGGGGGTAGGCAGAGGAGTCACCCCATCCTGAATTTCCCTGGGTGTCTAGTTTTCAAAAATGTATAGGTTTGCTAGGTTTGCCTAGGTGCTGGCAGAGCTAGGGCGCAAAAACAAAAGGTAGTCTTTTTGTCCAAAAAGGCCAAAATTTCATTGGGAAATTGAGGTGCGACCATGTTGCGTTTTGCGCTGTTTCATGTCGCAGCCACTATGCCTTCCCACGCAAGTGAGGTACCATTTTTTTCGGGAGACCTGGGGGAACGCTGGGTGGGTGGAAATTTGTTGATCCACGCAGATTCCAGAACTTTCCACCACAGAAATGTCAGGAAAATGTGTTTTTTTTGTCAAAATCTTAGCTTTGCAAGGGATTCTGGGTAACAAAACCTGAGGGTAGGCCAAGGAGTCACCCCAACCTGAATTTCCCTGGGTGTCTAGTTTTCAAAAATGTATAGGGTTGCTAGGTTTGCCTAGGTGCTGGCAGAGCTAGGGCGCAAAAACAAAAGGTAGTCTTTTTGTCCAAAAAGGCCAAAATTTCATTGGGAAATTGAGGTGCGACCATGTTGCGTTTTGCGCTGTTTCATGTCGCAGCCACTATGCCTACCCACGCAAGTGAGGTACCATTTCTTTCGGGAGACCTGGGGGAACGCTGGGTGGGTAGAAATTTGTTGATCCACGCAGATTCCAGAACTTTCCACCACAGAAATGTCAGGAAAATGTGTTTTTTTTGTCAAAATGTTAGCTTTGCAAGGGATTCTGGGTAACAAAACCTGAGGGTAGGCAGAGGAGTCACCCCATCCTGAATTCCCCTGGGTGTCTAGTTTTCAAAAATGTATAGGTTTGCTAGGTTTGCCTAGGTGCTGGCAGAGCTAGGGCGCTAAAACAAAAGGTAGTCTTTTTGTCCAAAAAGGCCAAAATTTCATTGGGAAATTGAGGTGCGACCATGTTGCGTTTTGCGCTGTTTCATGTCGCAGCCACTATGCCTTCCCACGCAAGTGAGGTACCATTTTTTTCGGGAGACCTGAGGGAATGCTGGGTGGGTGGAAATTTGTTGATCCACGCAGATTCCAGAACTTTCCACCACAGAAATGTCAGGAAAATGTGTTTTTTTTGTCAAAATCTTAGCTTTGCAAGGGATTCTGGGTAACAAAACCTGAGGGTAGGCAGAGGAGTCACCCCATCCTGAATTCCCCTGGGTGTCTAGTTTTCAAAAATGTATAGGTTTGCTAGGTTTGCCTAGGTGCTGGCAGAGCTAGGGCGCAAAAACAAAAGGTAGTCTTTTTGTCTAAAAAGGCCAAAATTTCATTGGGAAATTGAGGTGCGACCATGTTGCGTTTTGCGCTGTTTCATGTCGCAGCCACTATGCCTTCCCACGCAAGTGAGGTACCATTTTTTTCGGGAGACCTGGGGGAACGCTGGGTGGGTGGAAATTTGTTGATCCACGCAGATTCCAGAACTTTCCACCACAGAAATGTCAGGAAAATGTGTTTTTTTTGTCAAAATCTTAGCTGTGCAAGGGATTCTGGGTAACAAAACCTGAGGGCAGGCAGAGGAGTCACCCCATCCTGAATTCCCCTGGGTGTCTAGTTTTCAAAAATGTATAGGTTTGCTAGGTTTGCCTAGGTGCTGGCAGAGCTAGGGCGCAAAAACAAAAGGTAGTCTTTTTGTCCAAAAAGGCCAAAATTTCATTGGGAAATTGAGGTGCGACCATGTTGCGTTTTGCGCTGTTTCATGTCGCAGCCACTATGCCTTCCCACGCAAGTGAGGTACCATTTTTTCCGGGAGACCTGGGGGAACGCTGGGTGGGTGGAAATTTGTTACTCCACGCAGATTCCAGAACTTTCCACCACAGAAATGTCAGGAAAATGTGTTTTTTTTGTCAAAATCTTAGCTTTGCAAGGGATTCTGGGTAACAAAACCTGAGGGTAGGCAGAGGAGTCACCCCATCCTGAATTTCCCTGGGTGTCTAGTTTTCAAAAATGTATAGGTTTGCTAGGTTTGCCTAGGTGCTGGCAGAGCTAGGGCGCAAAAACAAAAGGTAGTCTTTTTGTCCAAAAAGGCCAAAATTTCATTGGGAAATTGAGGTGCGACCATGTTGCGTTTTGCGCTGTTTCATGTCGCAGCCACTATGCCTTCCCACGCAAGTGAGGTACCATTTTTTTCGGGAGACCTGGGGGAACGCTGGGTGGGTGGAAATTTGTTGATCCACGCAGATTCCAGAACTTTCCACCACAGAAATGTCAGGAAAATGTGTTTTTTTTGTCAAAATCTTCGCTTTGCAAGGGATTCTGGGTAACAAAACCTGAGGGCAGGCAGAGGAGTCACCCCATCCTGAATTCCCCTGGGTGTCTAGTTTTCAGAAATGTATAGTTTTGCTAGGTTTGCCTAGGTGCTGGCAGAGCTAGGGCCCAAAAACAAAAGATAGTCTTTTTGTCCAAAAAGGCCAAAATTTCATTGGGAAATTGAGGTGCAACCATGTTGCGTTTTGCGCTGTTTCATGTCGCAGCCACTATGCCTTCCCACGCAAGTGAGGTACCATTTTTTTCGGGAGACCTGGGGGAACACTGGGTGGGTGGAAATTTGTTGATCCACGCAGATTCCAGAACTTTCCACCACAGAATTGTCAGGAAAATGTGTTTTTTTTGTCAAAATCTTAGCTTTGCAAGGGATTCTGGGTAACAAAACCTGAGGGTAGGCAGAGAAGTCACCTCATACTGAATTCCCCTAGGTGTCTAGTTTTCAAAAATGTATAGGTTTGCTAGGTTTGCCTAGGTGCTGGCAGAGCTAGGGCGCAAAAACAAAAGGTAGTGTTTTTGTCCAAAAAGGCCAAAATTTCATTAGGAAATTGAGGTGCGACCATGTTGCGTTTTGCGCTGTTTCATGTCGCAGCCACTATGCCTTCCCACGCAAGTGAGGTACCATTTTTTTCGGGAGACCTGAGGGAATGCTGGGTGGGTGGAAATTTGTTGATCCACGCAGATTCCAGAACTTTCCACCACAGAATTGTCAGGAAAATGTGTTTTTTTTGTCAAAATCTTAGCTTTGCAAGGGATTCTGGGTAACAAAACCTGAGGGTAGGCAGAGAAGTCACCTCATACTGAATTCCCCTAGGTGTCTAGTTTTCAAAAATGTATAGGTTTGCTAGGTTTGCCTAGGTGCTGGCAGAGCTAGGGCGCAAAAACAAAAGGTAGTGTTTTTGTCCAAAAAGGCCAAAATTTCATTAGGAAATTGAGGTGCGACCATGTTGCGTTTTGCGCTGTTTCATGTCGCAGCCACAATGCCTACCCACGCAAGTGAGGTACCATTTTTTTCGGGAGACCTGGGGGAACGCTGGGTGGGTAGAACTTTGTTGATCCACACAGATTCCAGAACTTTCCACCACAGAAATGTCAGGAAAATGTGTTTTTTTTGTCAAAATCTTAGCTTTGCAAGGGATTCTGGGTAACAAAACCTGAGGTTAGGCAGAGGAGTCACCCCATCCTGAATTCCCCTGGATGTCTAGTTTTCAAAAATGTATACGTTTGCTAGGTTTGCCTAGGTGCTGGCAGAGCTAGGGCGCAAAAACAAAAGGTAGTATTTTTGTCCAAAAAGGCCAAAATTTCATTGGGAAATTGAGGTGCGACCATGTTGCGTTTTGCGCTGTTTCCTGTCGCAGCCACTATGCCTTCCCACGCAAGTGAGGTACCATTTTTTTCGGGAGACCTGGGGGAACGCTGGGTGGGTGGAAATTTGTTGATCCACGCAGATTCCAGAACTTTCCACCACAGAAATGTCAGGAAAATGTGTTTTTTTTGTCAAAATCTTAGCTTTGCAAGGGATTCTGGGTAACAAAACCAGAGGGCAGGCAGAGGAGTCACCCCATCCTGAATTCCCCTGGGTGTCTAGTTTTTAAAAATGTATAGTTTTGCTAGGTTTGCCTAGGTTCTGGCAGAGCTAGGGCACAAAAACAAAAGATAGTCTTTTTGTCCAAAAAGGCCAAAATTTCATTGGGAAATTGAGGTGCGACCATGTTGCGTTTTGCGCTGTTTCATGTCGCAGCCACTATGCCTACCCACGCAAGTGAGGTACCATTTTTTTCGGGAGACCTGGGGGAACGCTGGGTGGGTGGAAAATCGTTGATCCACGCAGATTCCAGAACTTTCCACCACAGAAATGTCAGGAAAATGTGTTTTTTTTGGCAAAATCTTAGATTTGCAAAGGATTCTGGGTAACAAAACCTGAGGGTAGGCAGAGGAGTCACCCCATCCTTAATTCCCCTGGGTGTCTAGTTTTCAAAAATGTATAGGTTTGCTAGGTTTCCCTAGGTGCTGGCAGAGCTAGGGCTCAAAAACAAAAGGTAGTCTCTTTGTCCAAAGAGCACAAGATTTCACTGGGACATTGAGGTGCGACCACGTTGCGTTTTGCGCTGTTTCGTGTCGCAGCCACTATGCCTACCCACGCAAGTGAGGTATCATTTTTTTTGGGAGACCTGGGGGAACGCTGGGTAGGTGGAAATTTGTTGATCCACGCAGATTCCAGAACTTTCCAACACAGAACTGTGAGGAAAAAGTGTTTTTTTTCACATTTTTTTAGGTTTCCAGGGAATTCTGGGTAACAAAACCTGGTGGGAGGCAGTTGAGTCACCCCATCATGAAATCCCCTGGGTGTCTAGTTTTCAAAAATGTATAGGTTTGCTAGGTTTCCCTATGTGCCGGCCGAGCTAGGGTACAAAAACTACAGCTAGGCATTCTGTCAAAAATGGGTCATTTTTCACTGCGAAAATTGAGGAGTGTCCACGTCGCGTTTTACGCCGTTTCCTGTCGCAGGCACAAGGCCAACCCACACAAGTGAGGTACCGTTTTTATCGAGAGACTTAGGGTAATTCAGATTTGTAAAGTAACTGTTATTGCCTGTTGAGTTTTGATGCTTTTCTGCCTTCCAAATGAAAGACATTGTGTAAAAAAGAAGTCATTTTGAAAAATGACCAATATTTCTCATGCTAGTATGAGTATTCCCAATTTTGAAAATGTGTAAATATGAACTATTTCTAAAATCTATAATTTGTACCCGTTTCAGAAATACAGTGGTGTATTTCATAACGATTATTCCAAGTATACATTTTCAAAGAATAATTGCTCTAAAGCCAGTAGATAAAAAAATTCCATTGCAAGTTGCTGCGCAGTTTTTGGCTCTGGATTCGTCGGGTTCTTGGTAAACCTACAAGTCCTATATATCCCCACAACCAGGAAGGTCCAGCAAATGTAACGGTATATTGCTTGCAGAGAGCAGTCATAAATATAAGAAGT
Source organism: Lissotriton vulgaris (assembly GCF_964263255.1). NCBI lineage: Eukaryota > Metazoa > Chordata > Amphibia > Caudata > Salamandridae > Lissotriton > Lissotriton vulgaris. Next base: position 60,758 of record NW_028241907.1, read on the forward strand.
TACAGGTGAAAACGTTGACACAAAAGGCTGTTTTTTTCAACTAATTTTCATTTTTTCCAAAAAGTAAATGCATGTTTCTATAAGGAAACCTTCATGGATTTAGACAAATAACCCCATTCTGAATTCAGAATTTTGTCTACTTTAATTAAATGTATAGTATTCCAGGATCCATTATTGCTTTCATACTAATTTTTACCATTAACTAGAAGGAGGTTGGAAGCACTAAAAATAGCAAAAAAAGGCTATGTCCCAGAAAAATGCCAAAACTGTGTGAAAAATGTTTGTTCTATGACAAAAGACTGCCATTCCCTAACAACTGGGGAAATGGTGATTTCAGCCCCACAAACCCTTTTTTGATACCATTTGCAGGGAAAAACCCAGAGGCCTTCCTTTGCAGCCCGTTTTTCAAATTTTTCAAAAAAACCTAAAAATTCACTGTATTTTGCTTAATTTCTGGGACCCCTCAAAGGGGATCCACAAACTCTGGGTACCTTTAGAATCCCCATGATGTTGGAAGAAAAGGACGCAAAAATGACATGGATCCCTTATGTGGTCAAAAAGTTACAGAGGCTTAATCGCGAACTACTACAAATAGCCAAAAAAGGGCTCAGCACTGGGGGGGGAAAGGCCCAGCAGTTAAGGGGTTAAAAGGACCCAAATGCCCACTTCGAGGGCTTAAAACGGGTTTATTCACTGCGGGAAGAGATATAAAGAACATTTAGAGTAAATTAATGTATATGCGAGAACGTTCGATTTTTAATGCTAAACGATCGATGACCCGCGACCAGATGAAATTGCTCCAAGATGACCGAAATGGTCCGTTTTAAAAAATGTCATCTTTCAAACTAATTTTGACTTTCAGATGTGGATCATCACTTTTGGAACTAAAATGAGCATCTTTATAGTCATTTTCAGGCTTCTAGGGGGCCAAAACTCAAGAATCGGCAGATGGGTAAAAGTGACTTAAAAGGACCCAAATGCCCACTTCGAGGGCTTAAAACGGGTTTATTCACAGCCGCAAGAGATATAAAGAACATTTAGAGTAAATTAATGTTCATGCGAGAACGTTCGATTTTTCATGCTAAACGATCGATGACCCGCGACCTGATGAAACTGCTCCGAGATGACCTAAATGGTCTGTTTTAAAAATTTCCATCTTTCAAACTAATTTTGACTTTCAGATGTGGATCATCACTTTTGGAGCTAAAATGAGCATTTTTATAGTCATTTTCATGCTTCTAGGGAGCCAAAACTCAAGAATTGGCGGAAGGGTAAAAGTGACTTAAAAGGACCCAAATGCCCACTTCGAGGGCTTAAAACGTGTTTATTCACTGCGGGAAGAGATATAAAGAACATTTAGAGTAAATTAATGTATATGCGAGCACGTCCGATTTTTCATGCTAAACGATCGATGACCCGCGACCTGATGAAATTGCTCCGAGATGACCAAAATGGTCCGTTTAAAAAATTTCCATCTTTTAACTAATTTTGACTTTCAGATGTGGATCATCACTTTTGGAGCTAAAATGAGCATCTTTATAGTAATTTTCAGGCTTCTAGGGGGCCAAAACTCAAGAATTGGCGGATGGGTAAAAGTGACTTAAAAGGACCCAAATGCCCACTTCGAGGGCTTAAAATGTGTTTATTCACTGCGGGAAGAGATATAAAGAACATTTAGAGTAAATTAATGTATATGCGAGTACGTCCGATTTTTCATGCTAAACGATCGATGACCCGCGACCTGATGAAATTGCTCCGAGATGACCAAAATGGTCCGTTTAAAAAATGTCCATCTTTTAACTAATTTTGACTTTCAGATGTGGATCATCACTTTTGGAGCTAAAATGAGCATCTTTATAGTAATTTTCAGGCTTCTAGGGGGCCAAAACTCAAGAATTGGCGGATGGGTAAAAGTGACTTAAAAGGACCCAAATGCCCACTTCGAGGGCTTAAAATGTGTTTATTCACTGCGGGAAGAGATATAAAGAACATTTAGAGTAAATTAATATATATGCGAGCACGTCCGATTTTTCATGCTAAACGATCGATGACCCGCGACCTGATGAAATTGCTCCGAGATGACCAAAATGGTCCGTTTAAAAAATTTCCATCTTTTAACTAATTTTGACTTTCAGATGTGGATCATCACTTTTGGAGCTAAAATGAGCATCTTTATAGTAATTTTCAGGCTTCTAGGGGGCCAAAACTCAAGAATTGGCGGATGGGTAAAAGTGACTTAAAAGGACCCAAATGCCCACTTCGAGGGCTTAAAACGGGTTTATTCACAGCCGCAAGAGATATAAAGAACATTTAGAGTAAATTAATGTTCATGCGAGAACGTTCGATTTTTCATGCTAAACGATCGATGACCCGCGACCTGATGAAACTGCTCCGAGATGACCTAAATGGTCTGTTTTAAAAATTTCCATCTTTCAAACTAATTTTGACTTTCAGAAGTGGATCATCACTTTTGGAGCTAAAATGAGCATCTTTATAGTCATTTTCATGCTTCTAGGGAGCCAAAACTCAAGAATTGGCGGAAGGGTAAAAGTGACTTAAAAGGACCCAAATGCCCACTTCGAGGGCTTAAAACGTGTTTATTCACTGCGGGAAGAGATATAAAGAACATTTAGAGTAAATTAATGTATATGCGAGCACGTCCGATTTTTCATGCTAAACGATCGATGACCCGCGACCTGATGAAATTGCTCCGAGATGACCAAAATGGTCCGTTTAAAAAATTTCCATCTTTTAACTAATTTTGACTTTCAGATGTGGATCATCACTTTTGGAGCTAAAATGAGCATCTTTATAGTAATTTTCAGGCTTCTAGGGGGCCAAAACTCAAGAATTGGCGGATGGGTAAAAGTGACTTAAAAGGACCCAAATGCCCACTTCGAGTGCTTAAAACGGGTTTATTCACAGCCGCAAGAGATATAAAGAACATTTAGAGTAAATTAATGTTCATGCGAGAACGTTCGATTTTTCATGCTAAACGATCGATGACCCGCGACCTGATGAAACTGCTCCGAGATGACCTAAATGGTCTGTTTTAAAAATTTCCATCTTTCAAACTAATTTTGACTTTCAGATGTGGATCATCACTTTTGGAGCTAAAATGAGCATCTTTATAGTCATTTTCAGGCTTCTAGGGGGCCAAAACTCAAGAATCGGCAGATGGGTAAAAGTGACTTAAAAGGACCCAAATGCCCACTTCGAGGGCTTAAAACGGGTTTATTCACAGCCGCAAGAGATATAAAGAACATTTAGAGTAAATTAATGTTCATGCGAGAACGTTCGATTTTTCATGCTAAACGATCGATGACCCGCGACCTGATGAAACTGCTCGGAGATGACCAAAATGGTCCGTTTAAAAAATTTCCATCTTTTAACTAATTTTGACTTTCAGATGTGGATCATCACTTTTGGAGCTAAAATGAGCATCTTTATAGTAATTTTCAGGCTTCTAGGGGGCTAAAACTCAAGTATTGGCGGATGGGTAAAAGTGACTTAAAAGGACCCAAATGCCCACTTCGAGGGCTTAAAACGTGTTTATTCACTGCGGGAAGAGATATAAAGAACATTTAGAGTAAATTAATGTTCATGCGAGAACGTTCGATTTTTCATGCTAAACGATCGATGACCCGCGACCTGATGAAATTGCTCCGAGATGACCAAAATGGTCCGTTTAAAAAATTTCCATCTTTTAACTAAATTTGACTTTCAGATGTGGATCATCACTTTTGGAGCTAAAATGAGCATCTTTATAGTCATTTTCAGGCTTCGAGGGGGCCAAAACTCAAGAATTGGCGGATGGGTAAAAGTGACTTAAAAGGACCCAAATGCCCACTTCGAGGGCTTAAAACGGGTTTATTCACAGCCGCAAGAGATATAAAGAACATTTAGAGTAAATTAATGTTCATGCGAGAACGTTCGATTTTTCATGCTAAACGATCGATGACCCGCGACCTGATGAAACTGCTCCGAGATGACCTAAATGGTCTGTTTTAAAAATTTCCATTTTTTAACTAATTTTGACTTTCAGATGTGGATCATCACTTTTGGAGCTAAAATGAGCATCTTTGTAGTCATTTTCAGGCTTCTAGGGGGCCAAAACTCAAGAATTGGCGGATGGGTAAAAGTGACTTAAAAGGACCCAAATGCCCACTTCGAGGGCTTAAAACGGGTTTATTCACAGCCGCAAGAGATATAAAGAACATTTAGAGTAAATTAATGTTCATGCGAGAACGTTCGATTTTTCATGCTAAACGATCGATGACCCGCGACCTGATGAAACTGCTCCGAGATGACCAAAATGGTCCGTTTAAAAAATTTCCATCTTTTAACTAATTTTGACTTTCAGATGTGGATCATCACTTTTGGAGCTAAAATGAGCATCTTTATAGTAATTTTCAGGCTTCTAGGGGGCCAAAACTCAAGAATTGGCGGATGGGTAAAAGTGACTTAAAAGGACCCAAATGCCCACTTCGAGGGCTTAAAACGGGTTTATTCACAGCCGCAAGAGATATAAAGAACATTTAGAGTAAATTAATGTTCATGCGAGAACGTTCGATTTTTCATGCTAAACGATCGATGACCCGCGACCTGATGAAACTGCTCCGAGATGACCTAAATGGTCTGTTTTAAAAATTTCCATCTTTCAAACTAATTTTGACTTTCAGATGTGGATCATCACTTTTGGAGCTAAAATGAGCATCTTTATAGTCATTTTCATGCTTCTAGGGAGCCAAAACTCAAGAATTGGCGGAAGGGTAAAAGTGACTTAAAAGGACCCAAATGCCCACTTCGAGGGCTTAAAACGTGTTTATTCACTGCGGGAAGAGATATAAAGAACATTTAGAGTAAATTAATGTATATGCGAGCACGTCCGATTTTTCATGCTAAACGATCGATGACCCGCGACCTGATGAAATTGCTCCGAGATGACCAAAATGGTCCGTTTAAAAAATGTCCATCTTTTAACTAATTTTGACTTTCAGATGTGGATCATCACTTTTGGAGCTAAAATGAGCATCTTTATAGTAATTTTCAGGCTTCTAGGGGGCCAAAACTCAAGAATTGGCGGATGGGTAAAAGTGACTTAAAAGGACCCAAATGCCCACTTCGAGGGCTTAAAATGTGTTTATTCACTGCGGGAAGAGATATAATGGAAAGGGGCGACCACTCGGTCCCCCCGAACGTATGGCTGAGTGCCTCGATCCCCCCGGGAAGCCATTTTGGGCGGGAGGCGCGTCTCGGCTGGTATGCCCGAAGCGGCGTAGCCGGGGCGCGCTTTTTCCCGCCCTAGAAGTGGGCTGGCCTAGACACTGACGCGGCCGGCCACGCCCTCGGGGCAGGCAGGGGCGGGTTTACACCCGCCCTGAAGACGGATAAAAAGGGACGCAAGACCAGAAGACATCCTCTTGTTCCTGTGCTCTGAAGCTGCACCTCCTCGCTGTACGTGAGCTCGAGACGGAACGAAGAGCCAATTTTGAGCGTTTTAATCGTTCTTGTTTGTTTTACAGTTACTTTGTTGGAGAATTCCGAAGAAGGTGGGAAAGCGCATGACTACTGACCAGATGCTGCGCGTTCTCATGAAGGAGATGTCTGAGCTAAAGAAGCGGGTGGACAAGAATGAGGAAGGGGGTCCAAAACGTCCTTTGGCGGGAGCAGCCCCGGGAGGGAAACACAAGAGGCCCAGGAGGGGGGCAGCGGGTGAAGACATCCCGGGTCCCAGTGCCCCGCTTGAGGCTCCAACTCCCGTGCCGAAGGAGGGGAATCCAATTCCTGTTGTGGTCACCCCCGTGTCCGAGGATGATATGCCGCCCGAGCTGGCGGAACAATTGGCAGCGTGGTTGGGTAAAGGTAACGAGGGCGCCACGGCTGTCGATGCGCAGGCGCTGATAAAGCAATTGCGTGAGAATCGGGAAGCAGCCAAGGTGCCCGTGCCGGCTGCAGTAGGGGACAGGACACCAGGGACGATTGCGACCACAGAGGCAGCGTCAGGTGCAGGTAAGCGGCCATTGCCGATCGCGAGGGATGAGTCAACACCCTCTCGGAGAGAAAAGTTGGGGCAACATGTTCCTTTGGCAATTAAGGAAAAGATTTGGGCGGGGGAGTATGTGAACATTTTCTCACTGCTTGTTGATCACTATGAAGTAGAGCATGTAAAGAGTCAGAAGGATCTCATGCATCCGAGTGTTTGGCGCGCAAAAATGGCCGCCTTTAAAGTAAATGAGAATATCGCCAATTGGGGCAATGCTTGGGGAATCTTTACATCAATCTTGGGGGAACGTAGACCTGAGTTGCTTTCCGAGTTCCCAATCTATCAATCACGAATCATGGGGTACTCGACATCGCACCAGGGTAATCATTGGTTTTGTTACGATAATCTGTTTAGAAAGGAAAAGGAGCATAATAAAAGTTTGACCTGGGATTGTTATGATTCCTTGACTTGGGATAAAATGAAGGAGTCAGGAATGTTGAAAATGCCGTTAGTGGGAAGTAATGTTGGCGAATCCTCCCGGCAATATGCGGGGACGCCCTTTCGATCAGGTACGGGTGCCGACGATTACTCGAAACCTGCCGGCAATATCGGGAAAAAGGGTTTCTGCTTTAATTACAACAGAGGTAAATGTACTAGACCCCAGGGATCGTGTAAATTCAAACATGAATGTAGTAGTTGTGGGTCGTCCCATCCTGAGTCCTTGTGCAGAGCCAAAACGGGTGATAACGGGGGGAGAGGAGGTGCCAAACAGGTCTAATATAGTCCGAGGGGCGCCTTTACCTACCCCAATTGATACCCTGGCGATGATTCCCTGGCTCAGTGAATACCCGGATCGTACTTCTGCTGGGGTGCTGCGGAACGGTTTTTCGTATGGTTTCCGCATCCCGGTAGGGGACTTTCAGGGTGTGGAAAAGTGTAAAAATCAACTTTCCGTCCTGCAGCATACGACCGTAGTACAGGATAAGATCCGGAAAGAGGTGACTCGAGGTCGGGTTGCCGGCCCGTTTAGTTTACCCCCGGTCCAGAATTTTGTTTGTTCTCCCTTAGGGGTAGTCCCCAAGAAAGACCCCGGTGAGTTCCGACTGATTCATAATTTATCAGCTCCACGAGGTATTTCCGTAAATGATGCAATCGATCCAGAAGTATGTTCGGTACGGTACGCATCCTTCGATGAGGCCGTAGCCATTTTAAATCGCCTGGGGCCCGGGGCGCTGATGGCGAAGTCGGATATCGAGTCAGCGTTCCGATTGCTCCCGGTACACCCAGACGACCAGCGTCTCTTAGGATTCATGTTTCAGGGTTGTTATTACATGGATAGGTGTATGCCAATGGGGTGCTCTATATCCTGTGCTTATTTCGAGAAATTCAGTAGTTTTCTGCAATGGGTCTTCACAAAGAAAACAGGTTTCCAAGATGTAATGCACTACCTTGATGATTTTCTGTTTCTTGGGGCAGCCGGGGATCTTGAATGTGGCCGGGCCTTGGCCGAATTTTGTGTGTTAATGAAACAGTTCGGTGTGCCATTGGCGCCGGGTAAAACAGTGGGTCCTACGACTTGCCTCGAGTTTCTGGGGATCGAGTTGGACTCCATTGAAGGGTGTTTCCGTTTGCCGGCTGAGAAAGTGTTGAAGTTCAGGGCTGCACTGCAAGTGTGTATAAATGCATCAAAAGTTACGCTGCAACAATTACAGCAGTTGGTGGGACAGTTGAATTTTGCCTTGAGGGTAATACCAATGGCCCGCCCCTTTTCCCGTTCAATTGCCCAAGCGATGGTCGGCCTTAAAGAGTGCCATCATCGCACGAGACTATCGGCCGAGATCCGCCAGGACATGCGTATTTGGTTAGCATTTCTGGCGGACTTCAATGGTAGAATCGTCTGGAATGAACCAGCCGTGTCTTCTGAAGAGCTGGGGCTGTGGACGGATTCAGCAGGAAGCATAGGTTTTGGCGCCATTTTCGGCACGAAATGGTCGGCACAAAGATGGCCGACATGGTGGCATAAGAATGGTCTGACGAGTAATATTGCTTTCCTAGAACTGTTTCCCATCCTGGTGGCCTTGAGAACATGGCCCGATGGGTTCAAAGATCACTCTGTCATATTTTGGTCTGACAATATGACCGTGGTCGATTGCATCAATAATCAGGCAGCACGTTGTAAACTGATTTTGAGACTGCTTAAGGAAATTGTGTTGCTATGTATGCAGTTGAACGTGCTATTCAGAGCAAAACATGTTCCGGGGGTGATGAATCAGGCGGCTGACGCACTGTCTCGTTTTCAAATGCAGGCTTTTTCGGGTTTCCTCCCCTCAGCGGACCCAGAGCCGGCACCCTTTCCCGAAGCTCTCTGGTCTCTCGGTGCCCCGAACTTCGTCACCTCGTGGGAGAGAGTCTAGCACCAAGGACGAGGAAGGCATACGAAGGGGCGTTTCGGGCCTATTTAGACTTTTTGGGGAGTGATAGAGAGCGATTTTGGGGTCACGAGGAGTGGGTAGTGAATTTCCTGATATCCTTACGTAGGGCTGGGAAATCGGTGGCTACGGCCCAGAGGCATCGTGCTGCCATTTCCTTTGTTGCCAGAGCACATGCTATCCAGGACCTAACAGCGTCCTTCGTTGTACAGAAGGCGCTGCGTGGGTGGCAACCCCTTGAGGGTCGCAGAGTAGATGAAAGGCGCCCGATAGGTTTGGATAGATTGTCCCAGTTGTTGGCCACACTCCCCGCCACATGTTCATCTCAGTTTGAGGCGGTGCTGTTCCGAGCCGCTTTTACGCTAGCATTTCACGGAGCAATGCGGGTAAGCGAATTGGTTGCAAGGAACAAACTGGATGTGGCGGGGGGTTTGTGCCGAGAACACGTTCAGATACGGGGAGAAACAATGACTGTCTCCTTTGTAAAATCCAAGACTGACCAAGACGGGATGGGTGACTGCGTCATCATACGCAGGATTCCTGGGTCCCCCATATGTCCGGTAAAGTGTTTAGAGGATTACCTAGCACAAAGGGTGGCATCATGGGGGGGGACTTTGTTAAGACACGCTGACGCCACCCCACTGACGAAATTTCAGTTTCAGCGGGTGCTTGCGATGTCAATTGCCGCTGCGGGCTTGAACCCGGGCGACTTTGGGACCCATTCCTTTCGGATAGGGGCTGCTACAGAAGCTACAGCCAGGGGTCTTAATGTTGAGCAAGTTAAACGAGTGGGGCGTTGGTCCTCCAATTGTTATAAAAGATACGTGCGGTTGCACATGTTGTGAAGCTGTAATAATGTACTCACGCTTCTTGTTTTTGTTTGGTTTTCAGTTACGCAAGCCTACGAGGCGGGGCGGACTATGCAGTTGACCCTACACCGGGCCAGCGGTCAGACATCACCGGCTGTGAAAAAGTAGGTGTGGGTCGTGGGCCACTCATACGTGAGGCGTGCCGCAGACGTATTCAAAGCAGGTGACATGATTCACGTGGCTGGGGAATACGGGTACAGGATGTCCTTCTACGGAAGGGGCGGTCTCTGTATTGACCAGTTTCAAACATTTTTCGAGGGTTTGTTAGGGCGGACAAGGTCACCGCCGTCTATAGTTATAGTACATGTTGGGGGCAATGATCTGGTCACCATCGGTAGACGACTACTCCTGGAGGCAATGCTTTCCACTGTAAGTTGGTTGGCGAGGAGAGTTCCGGGGTGCACGATTGCATGGTCCCATTTGATTCCGCGAAAGGTGTGGCGGGGGGCTGTCTCTATTCCTGCTTTGAACCATTCGGTTAGAAAGCTTAATAATAAAGTGAGTAGGTTGTTCCGTTCCAGGACTTTGCATTCTATTTCTCATAGCTGTATTAATGATGACAGTATGTATTTGGGGGATGGTGTGCATTTGTCTTGGGTGGGGAATGAGTTACTCTTAGGAGACTTCTTAGCATGGTTAAAATCGTTGAAACATGACCTTTAGGTAGGAGTTTTTGTGGGGGGTCCGGATAGCCGGTCAACTATCCGGCCTGTGGCGGTAAGGTCATGATCGGTGAGCACTAATTGGAAGATCCCTATGAGTGGGCGTCACCCAACACGGATGGGAGCGCTCGGGGGAGGTGGCCTTTGGCCCCTCAACGGGGAGGCGGTCCCTTCTAAGGATGGGTCGCCGAAAGAAGAGGAAAGGCGGTCAAGGCCCCTTCCGGTGTAGGAGGGGTTACAGCCCCCTCCTGGGGAATTTCCCGGGGCCAGTGACATCTGCGACGGCAGATGCGGTAAGTTGTGTGGGGTTGGGGGGAGGTCTACGATACCTTCTAGATACCTCACACGAGTCTTCGAACGACCTTTAACTGGCGTCGAGTTGATAAGTGCCCCCGTCAAGTCAAGGGAAATTGGTAGTAGTTGCACTTGAGTACGCCTCAGTGCTGTCGCCCCTCCCAAGTGGGGGGGGTATGTCGGGTTAGGGATCTTGACACCGGTTACGACCTTGCCGTTGGCCCTTAAACGTTAGGATGTACAATTTCAATATTTCAAGTAAATGTTTTGTAGGATGTTAGTTCGGCTAGGAGAACCTCTGTATTAGAGAATCTGTTAAGGTTAGCCAAACATCGCAATGTGGTATGAAATTGTACATTAATGTTTAATGTTTTAATTTTTTGTTTTAATAAATACGGCCGGGAGGGTCACTCCCTCCCACTTCCAAAAACTTCAAGAACTGTTTCCGGTTTCCCTTCTTTGGGGATTGTGTTGAGAGGGGGTGGCGGGTATCTCAGCCATATGGAAAGGGGCGACCACTCGGTCCCCCCGAACGTATGGCTGAGTGCCTCGATCCCCCCGGGAAGCCATTTTGGGCGGGAGGCGCGTCTCGGCTGGTATGCCCGAAGCGGCGTAGCCGGGGCGCGCTTTTTCCCGCCCTAGAAGTGGGCTGGCCTAGACACTGACGCGGCCGGCCACGCCCTCGGGGCAGGCAGGGGCGGGTTTACGCCCGCCCTGAAGATGGATAAAAAGGGACGCAAGACCAGAAGACATCCTCTTGTTCCTGTGCTCTGAAGCTGCACCTCCTCGCTGTACGTGAGCTCGAGACGGAACGAAGAGCCAATTTTGACCCACCCACCAGCCCCTGAGGACAGCCAGTTGTTTTAATAAAATTGTTCAATTATTCTATATCGTTTACAGGTTGTTTTAGTGTTATGTCGATGTTGAATGTGTAATAAAGATTGGTCTAATTGTACAAGTTTGTGATTAAAGAACTTCGGATTTAAGGTCCATTTATGAACAGGCTTTTTCGGTCATAGTGGCCAATGTAGTTTCGTTTAGTTAGCATTTGTCGTATTTATTTTGGTCGGGCGGTAAGGTCATGATCGGTGAGCACTAATTGGAAGATCCCTATGAGTGGGCGTCACCCAACACGGATGGGAGCGCTCGGGGGAGGTGGCCTTTGGCCCCTTAACGGGGAGGCGGTCCCTTCTAAGGATGGGTCGCCGAAAGAAGAGGAAAGGCGGTCAAGGCCCCTTCCGGTGTAGGAGGGGTTACAGCCCCCTCCTGGGGAATTTCCCGGGGCCAGTGACATCTGCGACGGCAGATGCGGTAAGTTGTGTGGGGTTGGGGGGAGGTCTACGATACCTTCTAGATACCTCACACGAGTCTTCGAACGACCTTTAACTGGCGTCGAGTTGATAAGTGCCCCCGTCAAGTCAAGGGAAATTGGTAGTAGTTGCACTTGAGTACGCCTCAGTGCTGTCGCCCCTCCCAAGTGGGGGGGGTATGTCGGGTTAGGGATCTTGACACCGGTTACGACCTTGCCGTTGGCCCTTAAACATTAGGATGTACAATTTCAATATTTCAAGTAAATGTTTTGTAGGATGTTAGTTCGGCTAGGAGAACCTCTGTATTAGAGAATCTGTTAAGGTTAGCCAAACATCGCAATGTGGTATGAAATTGTACATTAATGTTTAATGTTTTAATTTTTTGTTTTAATAAATACGGCCGGGAGGGTCACTCCCTCCCACTTCCAAAAACTTCAAGAACTGTTTCCGGTTTCCCTTCTTTGGGGATTGTGTTGAGAGGGGGTGGCGGGTATCTCAGCCATAAGAACATTTAGAGTAAATTAATGTATATGCGAGCACGTCCGATTTTTCATGCTAAACGATCGATGACCCGCGACCTGATGAAATTGCTCCGAGATGACCAAAATGGTCCGTTTAAAAAACTTTCCATCTTTTAACTAATTTTGACTTTCAGATGTGGATCATCACTTTTGGAGCTAAAATGAGCATCTTTATAGTCATTTTCAGGTTTCTAGGGGGCCAAAACTCAAGAATCGGCAGATGGGTAAAAGTGACTTAAAAGGACCCAAATGCCCACTTCGAGGGCTTAAAACGGGTTTATTCACAGCCGCAAGAGATATAAAGAACATTTAGAGTAAATTAATGTTCATGCGAGAACGTTCGATTTTTCATGCTAAACGATCGATGACCCGCGACCTGATGAAACTGCTCCGAGATGACCTAAATGGTCTGTTTTAAAAATTTCCATCTTTCAAACTAATTTTGACTTTCAGATGTGGATCATCACTTTTGGATCTAAAATGAGCATCTTTATAGTCATTTTCATGCTTCTAGGGAGCCAAAACTCAAGAATTGGCGGAAGGGTAAAAGTGACTTAAAAGGACCCAAATGCCCACTTCGAGGGCTTAAAACGTGTTTATTCACTGCGGGAAGAGATATAAAGAACATTTAGAGTAAATTAATGTATATGCGAGCACGTCCGATTTTTCATGCTAAACGATCGATGACCCGCGACCTGATGAAATTGCTCCGAGATGACCAAAATGGTCCGTTTAAAAAATTTCCATCTTTTAACTAATTTTGACTTTCAGATGTGGATCATCACTTTTGGAGCTAAAATGAGCATCTTTATAGTAATTTTCAGGCTTCTAGGGGGCCAAAACTCAAGAATTGGCGGATGGGTAAAAGTGACTTAAAAGGACCCAAATGCCCACTTCGAGGGCTTAAAACGGGTTTATTCACAGCCGCAAGAGATATAAAGAACATTTAGAGTAAATTAATGTATATGCGAGCACGTCCGATTTTTCATGCTAAACGATCGATGACCCGCGACCTGATGAAATTGCTCCGAGATGACCAAAATGGTCCGTTTAAAAAATGTCCATCTTTTAACTAATTTTGACTTTCAGATGTGGATCATCACTTTTGGAGCTAAAATGAGCATCTTTATAGTAATTTTCAGGCTTCTAGGGGGCCAAAACTCAAGAATTGGCGGATGGGTAAAAGTGACTTAAAAGGACCCAAATGCCCACTTCGAGGGCTTAAAATGTGTTTATTCACTGGGGGAAGAGATATAAAGAACATTTAGAGTAAATTAATGTATATGCGAGCACGTCCGATTTTTCATGCTAAACGATCGATGACCCGCGACCTGATGAAATTGCTCCGAGATGACCAAAATGGTCCGTTTAAAAAATTTCCATCTTTTAACTAATTTTGACTTTCAGATGTGGATCATCACTTTTGGAGCTAAAATGAGCATCTTTATAGTCATTTTCAGGTTTCTAGGGGGCCAAAACTCAAGAATCGGCAGATGGGTAAAAGTGACTTAAAAGGACCCAAATGCCCACTTCGAGGGCTTAAAACGGGTTTATTCACAGCCGCAAGAGATATAAAGAACATTTAGAGTAAATTAATGTTCATGCGAGAACGTTCGATTTTTCATGCTAAACGATCGATGACCCGCGACCTGATGAAACTGCTCCGAGATGACCTAAATGGTCTGTTTTAAAAATTTCCATCTTTCAAACTAATTTTGACTTTCAGATGTGGATCATCACTTTTGGAGCTAAAATGAGCATCTTTATAGTCATTTTCATGCTTCTAGGGAGCCAAAACTCAAGAATTGGCGGAAGGGTAAAAGTGACTTAAAAGGACCCAAATGCCCACTTCGAGGGCTTAAAACGTGTTTATTCACTGCGGGAAGAGATATAAAGAACATTTAGAGTAAATTAATGTATATGCGAGCACGTCTGATTTTTCATGCTAAACGATCGATGACCCGCGACCTGATGAAATTGCTCCGAGATGACCAAAATGGTCCGTTTAAAAAATTTCCATCTTTTAACTAATTTTGACTTTCAGATGTGGATCATCACTTTTGGAGCTAAAATGAGCATCTTTATAGTAATTTTCAGGCTTCTAGGGGGCCAAAACTCAAGAATTGGCGGATGGGTAAAAGTGACTTAAAAGGACCCAAATGCCCACTTCGAGGGCTTAAAACGGGTTTATTCACAGCCGCAAGAGATATAAAGAACATTTAGAGTAAATTAATGTTCATGCGAGAACGTTCGATTTTTCATGCTAAACGATCGATGACCCGCGACCTGATGAAACTGCTCCGAGATGACCTAAATGGTCTGTTTTAAAAATTTCCATCTTTCAAACTAATTTTGACTTTCAGATGTGGATCATCACTTTTGGAGCTAAAATGAGCATCTTTATAGTCATTTTCAGGCTTCTAGGGGGCCAAAACTCAAGAATCGGCAGATGGGTAAAAGTGACTTAAAAGGACCCAAATGCCCACTTCGAGGGCTTAAAACGGGTTTATTCACAGCCGCAAGAGATATAAAGAACATTTAGAGTAAATTAATGTTCATGCGAGAACGTTCGATTTTTCATGCTAAACGATCGATGACCCGCGACCTGATGAAACTGCTCGGAGATGACCAAAATGGTCCGTTTAAAAAATTTCCATCTTTTAACTAATTTTGACTTTCAGATGTGGATCATCACTTTTGGAGCTAAAATGAGCATCTTTATAGTAATTTTCAGGCTTCTAGGGGGCTAAAACTCAAGAATTGGCGGATGGGTAAAAGTGACTTAAAAGGACCCAAATGCCCACTTCGAGGGCTTAAAACGTGTTTATTCACTGCGGGAAGAGATATAAAGAACATTTAGAGTAAATTAATGTTCATGCGAGAACGTTCGATTTTTCATGCTAAACGATCGATGACCCGCGACCTGATGAAATTGCTCCGAGATGACCAAAATGGTCCGTTTAAAAAATTTCCATCTTTTAACTAATTTTGACTTTCAGATGTGGATCATCACTTTTGGAGCTAAAATGAGCATCTTTATAGTCATTTTCAGGCTTCGAGGTGGCCAAAACTCAAGAATTGGCGGATGGGTAAAAGTGACTTAAAAGGACCCAAATGCCCACTTCGAGGGCTTAAAACGGGTTTATTCACAGCCGCAAGAGATATAAAGAACATTTAGAGTAAATTAATGTTCATGCGAGAACGTTCGATTTTTCATGCTAAACGATCGATGACCCGCGACCTGATGAAACTGCTCCGAGATGACCTAAATGGTCTGTTTTAAAAATTTCCATTTTTTAACTAATTTTGACTTTCAGATGTGGATCATCACTTTTGGAGCTAAAATGAGCATCTTTGTAGTCATTTTCAGGCTTCTAGGGGGCCAAAACTCAAGAATTGGCGGATGGGTAAAAGTGACTTAAAAGGACCCAAATGCCCACTTCGAGGGCTTAAAACGGGTTTATTCACAGCCGCAAGAGATATAAAGAACATTTAGAGTAAATTAATGTTCATGCGAGAACGTTCGATTTTTCATGCTAAACGATCGATGACCCGCGACCTGATGAAACTGCTCCGAGATGACCTAAATGGTCTGTTTTAAAAATTTCCATCTTTCAAACTAATTTTGACTTTCAGATGTGGATCATCACTTTTGGAGCTAAAATGAGCATCTTTATAGTCATTTTCAGGCTTCTAGGGGGCCAAAACTCAAGAATCGGCAGATGGGTAAAAGTGACTTAAAAGGACCCAAATGCCCACTTCGAGGGCTTAAAACAGGTTTATTCACAGCCGCAAGAGATATAAAGAACATTTAGAGTAAATTAATGTTCATGCGAGAACGTTCGATTTTTCATGCTAAACGATCGATGACCCGCGACCTGATGAAACTGCTCCGAGATGACCTAAATGGTCTGTTTTAAAAATTTCCATCTTTCAAACTAATTTTGACTTTCAGATGTGGATCATCACTTTTGGAGCTAAAATGAGCATCTTTATAGTCATTTTCATGCTTCTAGGGAGCCAAAACTCAAGAATTGGCGGAAGGGTAAAAGTGACTTAAAAGGACCCAAATGCCCACTTCGAGGGCTTAAAACGTGTTTATTCACTGCGGGAAGAGATATAAAGAACATTTAGAGTAAATTAATGTATATGCGAGCACGTCCGATTTTTCATGCTAAACGATCGATGGATGACCCGCGACGTGATGAAATTGCTCCGAGATGACCAAAATGGTCCGTTTAAAAAATTTCCATCTTTTAACTAATTTTGACTTTCAGATGTGGATCATCACTTTTGGAGCTAAAATGAGCATCTTTATAGTCATTTTCAGGCTTCTAGGAGGCCAAAACTCAAGAATTGGCGGATGGGTAAAAGTGACTTAAAAGGACCCAAATGCCCACTTCGAGGGCTTAAAACGGGTTTATTCACAGCCGCAAGAGATATAAAGAACATTTAGAGTAAATTAATGTTCATGCGAGAACGTTCGATTTTTCATGCTAAACGATCGATGACCCGCGACCTGATGAAACTGCTCCGAGATGACCTAAATGGCCTGTTTTAAAAATTTCCATCTTTCAAACTAATTTTGACTTTCAGATGTGGATCATCACTTTTGGAGCTAAAATGAGCATCTTTATAGTCATTTTCATGCTTCTAGGGAGCCAAAACTCAAGAATTGGCGGAAGGGTAAAAGTGACTTAAAAGGACCCAAATGCCCACTTCGAGGGCTTAAAACGTGTTTATTCACTGCGGGAAGAGATATAAAGAACATTTAGAGTAAATTAATGTATATGCGAGCACGTCCGATTTTTCATGCTAAACGATCGATGACCCGCGACCTGATGAAATTGCTCCGAGATGACCAAAATGGTCCGTTTACAAAATTTCCATCTTTTAACTAATTTTGACTTTCAGATGTGGATCATCACTTTTGGAGCTAAAATGAGCATCTTTATAGTAATTTTCAGGCTTCTAGGGAGCCAAAACTCAAGAATTGGCGGATGGGTAAAAGTGACTTAAAAGGACCCAAATGCCCACTTCGAGGGCTTAAAACGGGTTTATTCACAGCCGCAAGAGATATAAAGAACATTTAGAGTAAATTAATGTTCATGTGAGAACGTTCGATTTTTCATGCTAAACGATCGATGACCCGCGACCTGATGAAACTGCTCCGAGATGACCTAAATGGTCTGTTTTAAAAATTTCCATCTTTCAAACTAATTTTGACTTTCAGATGTGGATCATCACTTTTGGAGCTAAAATGAGCATCTTTATAGTCATTTTCATGCTTCTAGGGAGCCAAAACTCAAGAATTGGCGGAAGGGTAAAAGTGACTTAAAATAACCCAAATGCCCACTTCGAGGGCTTAAAACGTGTTTATTCACTGCGGGAAGAGATATAAAGAACATTTAGAGTAAATTAATGTATATGCGAGCACGTCCGATTTTTCATGCTAAACGATCGATGACCCGCGACCTGATGACATTGCTCCGAGATGACCAAAATGGTCCGTTTAAAAAATTTCCATCTTTTAACTAATTTTGACTTTCAGATGTGGATCATCACTTTTGGAGCTAAAATGAGCATCTTTATAGTAATTTTCAGGCTTCTAGGGGGCCAAAACTCAAGAATTGGCGGATGGGTAAAAGTGACTTAAAAGGACCCAAATGCCCACTTCGAGGGCTTAAAACGGGTTTATTCACAGCCGCAAGAGATATAAAGAACATTTAGACTAAATTAATGTTCATGCGAGAACATTCGATTTTTCATGCTAAACGATCGATGACCCGCGACCTGATGAAACTGCTCCGAGATGACCTAAATGGTCTGTTTTAAAAATTTCCATCTTTCAAACTAATTTTGACTTTCAGATGTGGATCATCACTTTTGGAGCTAAAATGAGCATCTTTATAGTAATTTTCAGGCTTCTAGGGGGCCAAAACTCAAGAATCGGCAGATGGGTAAAAGTGACTTAAAAGGACCCAAATGCCCACTTCGAGGGCTTAAAACGGGTTTATTCACAGCCGCAAGAGATATAAAGAACATTTAGAGTAAATTAATGTTCATGCGAGAACGTTCGATTTTTCATGCTAAACGATCGATGACCCGCGACCTGATGAAACTGCTCCGAGATGACCAAAATGGTCCGTTTAAAAAATTTCCATCTTTTAACTAATTTTGACTTTCAGATGTGGATCATCACTTTTGGAGCTAAAATGAGCATCTTTATAGTAATTTTCAGGCTTCTAGGGGGCTAAAACTCAAGAATTGGCGGATGGGTAAAAGTGACTTAAAAGGACCCAAATGCCCACTTCGAGGGCTTAAAACGTGTTTATTCACTGCGGGAAGAGATATAAAGAACATTTAGAGTAAATTAATGTATATGCGAGCACGTCCGATTTTTCATGCTAAACGATCGATGACCCGCGACCTGATGAAATTGCTCCGAGATGACCAAAATGGTCCGTTTAAAAAATTTCCATCTTTTAACTAATTTTGACTTTCAGATGTGGATCATCACTTTTGGAGCTAAAATGAGCATCTTTATAGTCATTTTCAGGCTTCTAGGGGGCCAAAACTCAAGAATCGGCAGATGGGTAAAAGTGACTTAAAAGGACCCAAATGCCCACTTCGAGGGCTTAAAACGGGTTTATTCACAGCCGCAAGAGATATAAAGAACATTTAGAGTAAATTAATGTTCATGCGAGAACGTTCGATTTTTCATGCTAAACGATCGATGACCCGCGACCTGATGAAACTGCTCCGAGATGACCTAAATGGTCTGTTTTAAAAATTTCCATCTTTCAAACTAATTTTGACTTTCAGATGTGGATCATCACTTTTGGAGCTAAAATGAGCATCTTTATAGTCATTTTCATGCTTCTAGGGAGCCAAAACTCAAGAATTGGCGGAAGGGTAAAAGTGACTTAAAAGGACCCAAATGCCCACTTCGAGGGCTTAAAACGTGTTTATTCACTGCGGGAAGAGATATAAAGAACATTTAGAGTAAATTAATGTATATGCGAGCACGTCCGATTTTTCATGCTAAACGATCGATGACCCGCGACCTGATGAAATTGCTCCGAGATGACCAAAATGGTCCGTTTAAAAAATGTCCATCTTTTAACTAATTTTGACTTTCAGATGTGGATCATCACTTTTGGAGCTAAAATGAGCATCTTTATAGTCATTTTCAGGCTTCTAGGGGGCCAAAACTCAAGAATTGGCGGATGGGTAAAAGTGACTTAAAAGGACCCAAATGCCCACTTCGAGGGCTTAAAACGGGTTTATTCACAGCCGCAAGAGATATAAAGAACATTTAGAGTAAATTAATGTTCATGCGAGAACGTTCGATTTTTCATGCTAAACGATCGATGACCCGCGACCTGATGAAACTGCTCCGAGATGACCTAAATGGTCTGTTTTAAAATTTCCATCTTTCAAACTAATTTTGACTTTCAGATGTGGATCATCACTTTTGGAGCTAAAATGAGCATCTTTATAGTCATTTTCAGGCTTCTAGGGGGCCAAAACTCAAGAATTGGCGGATGGGTAAAAGTGACTTAAAAGGACCCAAATGCCCACTTCGAGGGCTTAAAACGGGTTTATTCACTGCGGGAAGAGATATAAAGAACATTTAGAGTAAATTAATGTATATGCGAGAACGTTCGATTTTTAATGCTAAACGATCGATGACCCGCGACCAGATGAAATTGCTCCAAGATGACCGAAATGGTCCGTTTTAAAAAATTTCATCTTTCAAACTAATTTTGACTTTCAGATGTGGATCATCACTTTTGGAGCTAAAATGATCATCTTTATAGTCATTTTCAGGCTTCTAGGGGGCCAAAACTCAAGAATTGGCGGATGGGTAAAAGTGACTTAAAAGGACCCAAATGCCCACTTCGAGGGCTTAAAACGTGTTTATTCACTGCGGGAAGAGATATAAAGAACATTTAGAGTAAATTAATGTATATGCGAGAACGTTCGATTTTTCATGCTAAACGATCGATGACCCGCGACCTGATGAAACTGCTCCGAGATGACCTAAATGGTCTGTTTTAAAAATTCCATCTTTCAAACTAATTTTGACTTTCAGATGTGGATCATCACTTTTGGAGCTAAAATGAGCATCTTTATAGTCATTTTCATGCTTCTAGGGAGCCAAAACTCAAGAATTGGCGGAAGGGTAAAAGTGACTTAAAAGGACCCAAATGCCCACTTCGAGGGCTTAAAACGGGTTTATTCACTGCGGGAAGAGATATAAAGAACATTTAGAGTAAATTAATGTATATGCGAGAACGTTCGATTTTTAATGCTAAACGATCGATGACCCGCGACCAGATGAAATTGCTCCAAGATGACCGAAATGGTCCGTTTTAAAAAATTTCATCTTTCAAACTAATTTTGATTTTCAGATGTGGATCATAACTTTTGGAACTAAAATGAGCATCTTTATAGTAATTTTCAGGCTTCTAGGGGGCCAAAACTCAAGAATCGGCAGATGGGTAAAAGTGACTTAAAAGGACCCAAATGCCCACTTCGAGGGCTTAAAACGAGTTTATTCACAGCCGCAAGAGATATAAAGAACATTTAGAGTAAATTAATGTTCATTCGAGAACGTTCGATTTTTCATGCTAAACGATCGATGACCCGCGACCTGATGAAACTGCTCCGAGATGACCTAAATGGTCTGTTTTAAAAATTTCCATCTTTCAAACTAATTTTGACTTTCAGATGTGGATCATCACTTTTAAATGAGCATCTTTTATAGTCATTTTCAGGCTTCTAGGGGGGCCAAAACTCAAGAATTGGCGGATGGGTAAAAGTGACTTAAAAGGACCCAAATGCCCACTTCGAGGGCTTAAAACGGGTTTATTCACTGCGGGAAGAGATATAAAGAACATTTAGAGTAAATTAATGTATATGCGAGAACGTTCGATTTTTAATGCTAAACGATCGATGACCCGCGACCAGATGAAATTGCTCCAAGATCACCGAAATGGTCCGTTTTAAAAAATTTCATCTTTCAAACTAATTTTGACTTTCAGATGTGGATCATCACTTTTTGTGAGCTAAAATGAGCATCTTTATAGTCATTTTCAGGCTTCTAGGGGGCCAAAACTCAAGAATTGGTGGATGGGTAAAAGTGACTTAAAAGGACCCAAATGCCCACTTCGAGGGCTTAAAACGTGTTTATTCACTGCGGGAAGAGATATAAAGAACATTTAGAGTAAATTAATGTATATGCGAGAACGTTCGATTTTTAATGCTAAACGATCGATGACCCGCGACCAGATGAATTGCTCCAAGATGACCGAAATGGTCCGTTTTAAAAAATTTCATCTTTCAAACTAATTTTGATTTTCAGATGTGGATCATAACTTTTGGAACTAAAATGAGCATCTTTATAGTCATTTTCAGGCTTCTAGGGGGCCAAAACTCAAGAATCGGCAGATGGGTAAAAGTGACTTAAAAGGACCCAAATGCCCACTTCGAGGGCTTAAAACGAGTTTATTCACAGCCGCAAGAGATATAAAGAACATTTAGAGTAAATTAATGTTCATGCGAGAACGTTCGATTTTTCATGCTAAACGATCGATGACCCGCGACCTGATGAAACTGCTCCGAGATGAACTAAATGGTCTGTTTTAAAAATTTCCATCTTTCAAACTAATTTTGACTTTCAGATGTGGATCATCACTTTGGAGCTAAAATGAGCATCTTTATAGTCATTTTCAGGCTTCTAGGGGGCCAAAACTCAAGAATCGGCAGATGGGTAAAAGTGACTTAAAAGGACCCAAATGCCCACTTCGAGGGCTTAAAACCGGGTTTATTCACAGCCGCAAGAGATATAAAGAACATTTAGAGTAAATTAATGTTCATGCGAGAACGTTCGATTTTTCATGCTAAACGATCGATGACCCGCGACCTGATGAAACTGCTCCGAGATGACCTAAATGGTCTGTTTTAAAAATTTCCATCTTTCAAACTAATTTTGACTTTCAGATGTGGATCATCACTTTTGGAGCTAAAATGAGCATCTTTATAGTCATTTTCAGGCTTCTAGGGGGCCAAAACTCAAGAATTGGCGGATGGGTAAAAGTGACTTAAAAGGACCCAAATGCCCACTTCGAGGGCTTAAAACGGGTTTATTCACTGCGGGAAGAGATATAAAGAACATTTAGAGTAAATTAATGTATATGCGAGAACGTTCGATTTTTAATGCTAAACGATCGATGACCCGCGACCAGATGAAATTGCTCCAAGATGACCGAAATGGTCCGTTTTAAAAAATTTCATCTTTCAAACTAATTTTGACTTTCAGATGTGGATCATCACTTTTGGAGCTAAAATGAGCATCTTTATAGTCATTTTCAGGCTTCTAGGGGGCCAAAACTCAAGAATTGGTGGATGGGTAAAAGTGACTTAAAAGGACCCAAATGCCCACTTCGAGGGCTTAAAACGAGTTTATTCACTGCGGGAAGAGATATAAAGAACATTTAGAGTAAATTAATGTATATGCGAGAACGTTCGATTTTTCATGCTAAACGATCGATGACCCGCGACCTGATGAAACTGCTCCGAGATGACCTAAATGGTCTGTTTTAAAAATTTCCATCTTTCAAACTAATTTTGACTTTCAGATGTGGATCATCACTTTTGGAGCTAAAATGAGCATCTTTATAGTCATTTTCAGGCTTCTAGGGGGCCAAAACTCAAGAATCGGCAGATGGGTAAAAGTGACTTAAAAGGACCCAAATGCCCACTTCGAGGGCTTAAAACGGGTTTATTCACAGCCGCAAGAGATATAAAGAACATTTAGAGTAAATTAATGTTCATGCGAGAACGTTCGATTTTTCATGCTAAACGATCGATGACCCGCGACCTGATGAAACTGCTCCGAGATGACCTAAATGGTCTGTTTTAAAAATTTCCATCTTTCAAACTAATTTTGACTTTCAGATGTGGATCATCACTTTTGGAGCTAAAATGAGCATCTTTATAGTCATTTTCAGGCTTCTAGGGGGCCAAAACTCAAGAATTGGCGGATGGGTAAAAGTGACTTAAAAGGACCCAAATGCCCACTTCGAGGGCTTAAAACGGGTTTATTCACTGCGGGAAGAGATATAAAGAACATTTAGAGTAAATTAATGTATATGCGAGAACGTTCGATTTTTAATGCTAAACGATCGATGACCCGCGACCAGATGAAATTGCTCCAAGATGACCGAAATGGTCCGTTTTAAAAAATTTCATCTTTCAAACTAATTTTGACTTTCAGATGTGGATCATCACTTTTGGAGCTAAAATGAGCATCTTTATAGTCATTTTCAGGCTTCTAGGGGGCCAAAACTCAAGAATTGGTGGATGGGTAAAAGTGACTTAAAAGGACCCAAATGCCCACTTCGAGGGCTTAAAACGTGTTTATTCACTGCGGGAAGAGATATAAAGAACATTTAGAGTAAATTAATGTATATGCGAGAACGTTCGATTTTTCATGCTAAACGATCGATGACCCGCGACCTGATGAAACTGCTCCGAGATGACCTAAATGGTCTGTTTTAAAAATTTCCATCTTTCAAACTAATTTTGACTTTCAGATGTGGATCATCACTTTTGGAGCTAAAATGAGCATCTTTATAGTCATTTTCATGCTTCTAGGGAGCCAAAACTCAAGAATTGGCGGAAGGGTAAAAGTGACTTAAAAGGACCCAAATGCCCACTTCGAGGGCTTAAAACGGGTTTATTCACTGCGGGAAGAGATATAAAGAACATTTAGAGTAAATTAATGTATATGCGAGAACGTTCGATTTTTAATGCTAAACGATCGATGACCCGCGACCAGATGAAATTGCTCCAAGATGACCGAAATGGTCCGTTTTAAAAAATTTCATCTTTCAAACTAATTTTGATTTTCAGATGTGGATCATAACTTTTGGAACTAAAATGAGCATCTTTATAGTCATTTTCAGGCTTCTAGGGGGCCAAAACTCAAGAATCGGCAGATGGGTAAAAGTGACTTAAAAGTACCCAAATGCCCACTTCGAGGGCTTAAAACGAGTTTATTCACAGCCGCAAGAGATATAAAGAACATTTAGAGTAAATTAATGTTCATTCGAGAACGTTCGATTTTTCATGCTAAACGATCGATGACCCGCGACCTGATGAAACTGCTCCGAGATGACCTAAATGGTCTGTTTTAAAAATTTCCATCTTTCAAACTAATTTTGACTTTCAGATGTGGATCATCACTTTTGGAGCTAAAATGAGCATCTTTATAGTCATTTTCAGGCTTCTAGGGGGCCAAAACTCAAGAATCGGCAGATGGGTAAAAGTGACTTAAAAGGACCCAAATGCCCACTTCGAGGGCTTAAAACGGGTTTATTCACAGCCGCAAGAGATATAAAGAACATTTAGAGTAAATTAATGTTCATGCGAGAACGTTCGATTTTTCATGCTAAACGATCGATGACCCGCGACCTGATGAAACTGCTCCGAGATGACCTAAATGGTCTGTTTTAAAAATTTCCATCTTTCAAACTAATTTTGACTTTCAGATGTAGATCATCACTTTTGGAGCTAAAATGAGCATCTTTATAGTCATTTTCATGCTTCTAGGGAGCCAAAACTCAAGAATTGGCGGATGGGTAAAAGTGACTTAAAAGGACCCAAATGCCCACTTCGAGGGCTTAAAACGGGTTTATTCACAGCCGCAAGAGATATAAAGAACATTTAGAGTAAATTAATGTTCATGCGAGAACGTTCGATTTTTCATGCTAAACGATCGATGACCCGCGACCTGATGAAACTGCTCCGAGATGACCTAAATGGTCTGTTTTAAAAATTTCCATCTTTCAAACTAATTTTGACTTTCAGATGTAGATCATCACTTTTGGAGCTAAAATGAGCATCTTTATAGTCATTTTCAGGCTTCTAGGGGGCCAAAACTCAAGAATCGGCAGATGGGTAAAAGTGACTTAAAAGGACCCAAATGCCCACTTCGAGGGCTTAAAACGGGTTTATTCACAGCCGCAAGAGATATAAAGAACATTTAGAGTAAATTAATGTTCATGCGAGAACGTTCAATTTTTCATGCTAAACGATCGATGACCCGCGACCTGATGAAATTGCTCCGAGATGACCAAAATGGTCCGTTTAAAAAATTTCCATCTTTTAACTAATTTTGACTTTCAGATGTGGATCATCACTTTTGGAGCTAAAATGAGCATCTTTATAGTAATTTTCAGGCTTCTAGGGGGCCAAAACTCAAGAATTGGCGGATGGGTAAAAGTGACTTAAAAGGACCCAAATGCCCACTTCGAGGGCTTAAAACGGGTTTATTCACAGCCGCAAGAGATATAAAGAACATTTAGAGTAAATTAATGTTCATGTGAGAACGTTCGATTTTTCATGCTAAACGATCGATGACCCGCGACCTGATGAAACTGCTCCGAGATGACCTGAATGGTCTGTTTTAAAAATTTCCATCTTTCAAACTAATTTTGACTTTCAGATGTGGATCATCACTTTTGGAGCTAAAATGAGCATCTTTATAGTCATTTTCAGGCTTCTAGGGGGCCAAAACTCAAGAATCAGCAGATGGGTAAAAGTGACTTAAAAGGACCCAAATGCCCACTTCGAGGGCTTAAAACGGGTTTATTCACAGCCGCAAGAGATATAAAGAACATTTAGAGTAAATTAATGTTCATGCGAGAACGTTCGATTTTTCATGCTAAACGATCGATGACCCGCGACCTGATGAAACTGCTCCGAGATGACCTAAATGGTCTGTTTTAAAAATTTCCATCTTTCAAACTAATTTTGACTTTCAGATGTGGATCATCACTTTTGGAGCTAAAATGAGCATCTTTATAGTCATTTTCAGGCTTCTAGGGGGCCAAAACTCAAGAATCGGCAGATGGGTAAAAGTGACTTAAAAGGACCCAAATGCCCACTTCGAGGGCTTAAAACGGGTTTATTCACAGCCGCAAGAGATATAAAGAACATTTAGAGTAAATTAATGTTCATGCGAGAACGTTCAATTTTTCATGCTAAACGATCGATGACCCGCGACCTGATGAAATTGCTCCGAGATGACCAAAATGGTCCGTTTAAAAAATTTCCATCTTTTAACTAATTTTGACTTTCAGATGTGGATCATCACTTTTGGAGCTAAAATGAGCATCTTTATAGTAATTTTCAGGCTTCTAGGGGGCCAAAACTCAAGAATTGGCGGATGGGTAAAAGTGACTTAAAAGGACCCAAATGCCCACTTCGAGAGCTTAAAACGGGTTTATTCACTGCGGGAAGAGATATAAAGAACATTTAGAGTAAATTAATGTATATGCGAGAACGTTCGATTTTTAATGCTAAACGATCAATGACCCGCGACCTGATGAAATTGCTCCGAGATGACCAAAATGGTCCGTTTAAAAAATTTCCATCTTTCAACTAATTTTGACTTTCAGATGTGGATCATCACTTTTGGAGCTAAAATGAGCATCTTTATAGTAATTTTCAGGCTTCTAGGGGGCCAAAACTCAAGAATTGGCGGATGGGTAAAAGTGACTTAAAAGGACCCAAATGCCCACTTCGAGGGCTTAAAACGGGTTTATTCACAGCCGCAAGAGATATAAAGAACATTTAGAGTAAATTAATGTTCATGTGAGAACGTTCGATTTTTCATGCTAAACGATCGATGACCCGCGACCTGATGAAACTGCTCCGAGATGACCTGAATGGTCTGTTTTAAAAATTTCCATCTTTCAAACTAATTTTGACTTTCAGATGTGGATCATCACTTTTGGAGCTAAAATGAGCATCTTTATAGTCATTTTCAGGCTTCTAGGGGGCCAAAACTCAAGAATCAGCAGATGGGTAAAAGTGACTTAAAAGGACCCAAATGCCCACTTCGAGGGCTTAAAACGGGTTTATTCACAGCCGCAAGAGATATAAAGAACATTTAGAGTAAATTAATGTTCATGCGAGAACGTTCGATTTTTCATGCTAAACGATCGATGACCCGCGACCTGATGAAACTGCTCCGAGATGACCAAAATGGTCCGTTTAAAAAATTTCCATCTTTTAACTAATTTTGACTTTCAGATGTGGATCATCACTTTTGGAGCTAAAATGAGCATCTTTATAGTAATTTTCAGGCTTCTAGGGGGCCAAAACTCAAGAATTGGCGGATGGGTAAAAGTGACTTAAAAGGACCCAAATGCCCACTTCGAGGGCTTAAAACGTGTTTATTCACTGCGGGAAGAGATATAAAGAACATTTAGAGTAAATTAATGTATATGCGAGCACGTCCGATTTTTCATGCTAAACGATCGATGACCCGCGACCTGATGAAATTGCTCCGAGATGACCTAAATGGTCTGTTTTAAAAATTTCCATCTTTCAAACTAATTTTGACTTTCAGATGTGGATCATCACTTTTGGAGCTAAAATGAGCATCTTTATAGTCATTTTCAGGCTTCTAGGGGGCCAAAACTCAAGAATTGGCGGATGGGTAAAAGTGACTTAAAAGGACCCAAATGCCCACTTCGAGGGCTTAAAACGGGTTTATTCACTGCGGGAAGAGATATAAAGAACATTTAGAGTAAATTAATGTATATGCGAGAACGTTCGATTTTTAATGCTAAACGATCGATGACCCGCGACCAGATGAAATTGCTCCAAGATCACCGAAATGGTCCGTTTTAAAAAATTTCATCTTTCAAACTAATTTTGACTTTCAGATGTGGATCATCACTTTTGGAGCTAAAATGAGCATCTTTATAGTCATTTTCAGGCTTCTAGGGGGCCAAAACTCAAGAATTGGTGGATGGGTAAAAGTGACTTAAAAGGACCCAAATGCCCACTTCGAGGGCTTAAAACGTGTTTATTCACTGCGGGAAGAGATATAAAGAACATTTAGAGTAAATTAATGTATATGCGAGAACGTTCGATTTTTAATGCTAAACGATCGATGACCCGCGACCAGATGAAATTGCTCCAAGATGACCGAAATGGTCCGTTTTAAAAAATTTCATCTTTCAAACTAATTTTGATTTTCAGATGTGGATCATAACTTTTGGAACTAAAATGAGCATCTTTATAGTCATTTTCAGGCTTCTAGGGGGCCAAAACTCAAGAATCGGCAGATGGGTAAAAGTGACTTAAAAGGACCCAAATGCCCACTTCGAGGGCTTAAAACGAGTTTATTCACAGCCGCAAGAGATATAAAGAACATTTAGAGTAAATTAATGTTCATGCGAGAACGTTCGATTTTTCATGCTAAACGATCGATGACCCGCGACCTGATGAAACTGCTCCGAGATGAACTAAATGGTCTGTTTTAAAAATTTCCATCTTTCAAACTAATTTTGACTTTCAGATGTGGATCATCACTTTTGGAGCTAAAATGAGCATCTTTATAGTCATTTTCAGGCTTCTAGGGGGCCAAAACTCAAGAATCGGCAGATGGGTAAAAGTGACTTAAAAGGACCCAAATGCCCACTTCGAGGGCTTAAAACGGGTTTATTCACAGCCGCAAGAGATATAAAGAACATTTAGAGTAAATTAATGTTCATGCGAGAACGTTCGATTTTTCATGCTAAACGATCGATGACCCGCGACCTGATGAAACTGCTCCGAGATGACCTAAATGGTCTGTTTTAAAAATTTCCATCTTTCAAACTAATTTTGACTTTCAGATGTGGATCATCACTTTTGGAGCTAAAATGAGCATCTTTATAGTCATTTTCAGGCTTCTAGGGGGCCAAAACTCAAGAATTGGCGGATGGGTAAAAGTGACTTAAAAGGACCCAAATGCCCACTTCGAGGGCTTAAAACGGGTTTATTCACTGCGGGAAGAGATATAAAGAACATTTAGAGTAAATTAATGTATATGCGAGAACGTTCGATTTTTAATGCTAAACGATCGATGACCCGCGACCAGATGAAATTGCTCCAAGATGACCGAAATGGTCCGTTTTAAAAAATTTCATCTTTCAAACTAATTTTGACTTTCAGATGTGGATCATCACTTTTGGAGCTAAAATGAGCATCTTTATAGTCATTTTCAGGCTTCTAGGGGGCCAAAACTCAAGAATTGGTGGATGGGTAAAAGTGACTTAAAAGGACCCAAATGCCCACTTCGAGGGCTTAAAACGTGTTTATTCACTGCGGGAAGAGATATAAAGAACATTTAGAGTAAATTAATGTATATGCGAGAACGTTCGATTTTTCATGCTAAACGATCGATGACCCGCGACCTGATGAAACTGCTCCGAGATGACCTAAATGGTCTGTTTTAAAAATTTCCATCTTTCAAACTAATTTTGACTTTCAGATGTGGATCATCACTTTTGGAGCTAAAATGAGCATCTTTATAGTCATTTTCAGGCTTCTAGGGGGCCAAAACTCAAGAATCGGCAGATGGGTAAAAGTGACTTAAAAGGACCCAAATGCCCACTTCGAGGGCTTAAAACGGGTTTATTCACAGCCGCAAGAGATATAAAGAACATTTAGAGTAAATTAATGTTCATGCGAGAACGTTCGATTTTTCATGCTAAACGATCGATGACCCGCGACCTGATGAAACTGCTCCGAGATGACCTAAATGGTCTGTTTTAAAAATTTCCATCTTTCAAACTAATTTTGACTTTCAGATGTGGATCATCACTTTTGGAGCTAAAATGAGCATCTTTATAGTCATTTTCAGGCTTCTAGGGGGCCAAAACTCAAGAATTGGCGGATGGGTAAAAGTGACTTAAAAGGACCCAAATGCCCACTTCGAGGGCTTAAAACGGGTTTATTCACTGCGGGAAGAGATATAAAGAACATTTAGAGTAAATTAATGTATATGCGAGAACGTTCGATTTTTAATGCTAAACGATCGATGACCCGCGACCAGATGAAATTGCTCCAAGATGACCGAAATGGTCCGTTTTAAAAAATTTCATCTTTCAAACTAATTTTGACTTTCAGATGTGGATCATCACTTTTGGAGCTAAAATGAGCATCTTTATAGTCATTTTCAGGCTTCTAGGGGGCCAAAACTCAAGAATTGGTGGATGGGTAAAAGTGACTTAAAAGGACCCAAATGCCCACTTCGAGGGCTTAAAACGTGTTTATTCACTGCGGGAAGAGATATAAAGAACATTTAGAGTAAATTAATGTATATGCGAGAACGTTCGATTTTTCATGCTAAACGATCGATGACCCGCGACCTGATGAAACTGCTCCGAGATGACCTAAATGGTCTGTTTTAAAAATTTCCATCTTTCAAACTAATTTTGACTTTCAGATGTGGATCATCACTTTTGGAGCTAAAATGAGCATCTTTATAGTCATTTTCATGCTTCTAGGGAGCCAAAACTCAAGAATTGGCGGAAGGGTAAAAGTGACTTAAAAGGACCCAAATGCCCACTTCGAGGGCTTAAAACGGGTTTATTCACTGCGGGAAGAGATATAAAGAACATTTAGAGTAAATTAATGTATATGCGAGAACGTTCGATTTTTAATGCTAAACGATCGATGACCCGCGACCAGATGAAATTGCTCCAAGATGACCGAAATGGTCCGTTTTAAAAAATTTCATCTTTCAAACTAATTTTGATTTTCAGATGTGGATCATAACTTTTGGAACTAAAATGAGCATCTTTATAGTCATTTTCAGGCTTCTAGGGGGCCAAAACTCAAGAATCGGCAGATGGGTAAAAGTGACTTAAAAGTACCCAAATGCCCACTTCGAGGGCTTAAAACGAGTTTATTCACAGCCGCAAGAGATATAAAGAACATTTAGAGTAAATTAATGTTCATTCGAGAACGTTCGATTTTTCATGCTAAACGATCGATGACCCGCGACCTGATGAAACTGCTCCGAGATGACCTAAATGGTCTGTTTTAAAAATTTCCATCTTTCAAACTAATTTTGACTTTCAGATGTGGATCATCACTTTTGGAGCTAAAATGAGCATCTTTATAGTCATTTTCAGGCTTCTAGGGGGCCAAAACTCAAGAATCGGCAGATGGGTAAAAGTGACTTAAAAGGACCCAAATGCCCACTTCGAGGGCTTAAAACGGGTTTATTCACAGCCGCAAGAGATATAAAGAACATTTAGAGTAAATTAATGTTCATGCGAGAACGTTCGATTTTTCATGCTAAACGATCGATGACCCGCGACCTGATGAAACTGCTCCGAGATGACCTAAATGGTCTGTTTTAAAAATTTCCATCTTTCAAACTAATTTTGACTTTCAGATGTAGATCATCACTTTTGGAGCTAAAATGAGCATCTTTATAGTCATTTTCATGCTTCTAGGGAGCCAAAACTCAAGAATTGGCGGATGGGTAAAAGTGACTTAAAAGGACCCAAATGCCCACTTCGAGGGCTTAAAACGGGTTTATTCACAGCCGCAAGAGATATAAAGAACATTTAGAGTAAATTAATGTTCATGCGAGAACGTTCGATTTTTCATGCTAAACGATCGATGACCCGCGACCTGATGAAACTGCTCCGAGATGACCTAAATGGTCTGTTTTAAAAATTTCCATCTTTCAAACTAATTTTGACTTTCAGATGTGGATCATCACTTTTGGAGCTAAAATGAGCATCTTTATAGTCATTTTCAGGCTTCTAGGGGGCCAAAACTCAAGAATCGGCAGATGGGTAAAAGTGACTTAAAAGGACCCAAATGCCCACTTCGAGGGCTTAAAACGGGTTTATTCACAGCCGCAAGAGATATAAAGAACATTTAGAGTAAATTAATGTTCATGCGAGAACGTTCAATTTTTCATGCTAAACGATCGATGACCCGCGACCTGATGAAATTGCTCCGAGATGACCAAAATGGTCCGTTTAAAAAATTTCCATCTTTTAACTAATTTTGACTTTCAGATGTGGATCATCACTTTTGGAGCTAAAATGAGCATCTTTATAGTAATTTTCAGGCTTCTAGGGGGCCAAAACTCAAGAATTGGCGGATGGGTAAAAGTGACTTAAAAGGACCCAAATGCCCACTTCGAGGGCTTAAAACGGGTTTATTCACAGCCGCAAGAGATATAAAGAACATTTAGAGTAAATTAATGTTCATGTGAGAACGTTCGATTTTTCATGCTAAACGATCGATGACCCGCGACCTGATGAAACTGCTCCGAGATGACCTGAATGGTCTGTTTTAAAAATTTCCATCTTTCAAACTAATTTTGACTTTCAGATGTGGATCATCACTTTTGGAGCTAAAATGAGCATCTTTATAGTCATTTTCAGGCTTCTAGGGGGCCAAAACTCAAGAATCAGCAGATGGGTAAAAGTGACTTAAAAGGACCCAAATGCCCACTTCGAGGGCTTAAAACGGGTTTATTCACAGCCGCAAGAGATATAAAGAACATTTAGAGTAAATTAATGTTCATGCGAGAACGTTCGATTTTTCATGCTAAACGATCGATGACCCGCGACCTGATGAAACTGCTCCGAGATGACCAAAATGGTCCGTTTAAAAAATTTCCATCTTTTAACTAATTTTGACTTTCAGATGTGGATCATCACTTTTGGAGCTAAAATGAGCATCTTTATAGTAATTTTCAGGCTTCTAGGGGGCCAAAACTCAAGAATTGGCGGATGGGTAAAAGTGACTTAAAAGGACCCAAATGCCCACTTCGAGGGCTTAAAACGTGTTTATTCACTGCGGGAAGAGATATAAAGAACATTTAGAGTAAATTAATGTATATGCGAGCACGTCCGATTTTTCATGCTAAACGATCGATGACCCGCGACCTGATGAAATTGCTCCGAGATGACCAAAATGGTCCGTTTAAAAAATTTCCATCTTTTAACTAATTTTGACTTTCAGATGTGGATCATCACTTTTGGAGCTAAAATGAGCATCTTTATAGTAATTTTCAGGCTTCTAGGGGGCCAAAACTCAAGAATTGGCGGATGGGTAAAAGTGACTTAAATGGACCCAAATGCCCACTTCGAGGGCTTAAAACGGGTTTATTCACAGCCGCAAGAAATATAAAGAACATTTAGAGTAAATTAATGTTCATGCGAGAACGTTCGATTTTTCATGCTAAGCGATCGATGACCCGCGACCTGATGAAACTGCTCCGAGATGACCTAAATGGTCTGTTTTAAAAATTTCCATCTTTCAAACTAATTTTGACTTTCAGATGTGGATCATCACTTTTGGAGCTAAAATGAGCATCTTTATAGTCATTTTCAGGCTTCTAGGGGGCCAAAACTCAAGAATCGGCAGATGGGTAAAAGTGACTTAAAAGGACCCAAATGCCCACTTCGAGGGCTTAAAACGGGTTTATTCACAGCCGCAAGAGATATAAAGAACATTTAGAGTAAATTAATGTTCATGCGAGAACGTTCGATTTTTCATGCTAAACGATCGATGACCCGCGACCTGATGAAACTGCTCCGAGATGACCTAAATGGTCTGTTTTAAAAATTTCCATCTTTCAAACTAATTTTGACTTTCAGATGTGGATCATCACTTTTGGAGCTAAAATGAGCATCTTTATAGTCATTTTCAGGCTTCTAGGGGGCCAAAACTCAAGAATCGGCAGATGGGTAAAAGTGACTTAAAAGGACCCAAATGCCCACTTCGAGGGCTTAAAACGGGTTTATTCACAGCCGCAAGAGATATAAAGAACATTTAGAGTAAATTAATGTTCATGCGAGAACGTTCGATTTTTCATGCTAAACGATCGATGACCCGCGACCTGATGAAACTGCTCCGAGATGACCAAAATGGTCCGTTTAAAAAATTTCCATCTTTTAACTAATTTTGACTTTCAGATGTGGATCATCACTTTTGGAGCTAAAATGAGCATCTTTATAGTAATTTTCAGGCTTCTAGGGGGCCAAAACTCAAGAATTGGCGGATGGGTAAAAGTGACTTAAAAGGACCCAAATGCCCACTTCGAGGGCTTAAAACGTGTTTATTCACTGCGGGAAGAGATATAAAGAACATTTAGAGTAAATTAATGTATATGCGAGCACGTCCGATTTTTCATGCTAAACGATCGATGACCCGCGACCTGATGAAATTGCTCCGAGATGACCAAAATGGTCCGTTTAAAAAATTTCCATCTTTTAACTAATTTTGACTTTCAGATGTGGATCATCACTTTTGGGGCTAAAATGAGCATCTTTATAGTAATTTTCAGGCTTCTAGGGGGCCAAAACTCAAGAATTGGCGGATGGGTAAAAGTGACTTAAAAGGACCCAAATGCCCACTTCGAGGGCTTAAAACGGGTTTATTCACAGCCGCAAGAGATATAAAGAACATTTAGAGTAAATTAATGTTCATGCGAGAACGTTCGATTTTTCATGCTAAACGATCGATGACCCGCGACCTGATGAAACTGCTCCGAGATGACCTAAATGGTCTGTTTTAAAAATTTCCATCTTTCAAACTAATTTTGACTTTCAGATGTGGATCATCACTTTTGGAGCTAAAATGAGCATCTTTATAGTCATTTTCAGGCTTCTAGGGGGCCAAAACTCAAGAATCGGCAGATGGGTAAAAGTGACTTAAAAGGACCCAAATGCCCACTTCGAGGGCTTAAAACGGGTTTATTCACAGCCGCAAGAGATATAAAGAACATTTAGAGTAAATTAATGTTCATGCGAGAACGTTCGATTTTTCATGCTAAACGATCGATGACCCGCGACCTGATGAAACTGCTCCGAGATGACCTAAATGGTCTGTTTTAAAAATTTCCATCTTTCAAACTAATTTTGACTTTCAGATGTGGATCATCACTTTTGGAGCTAAAATGAGCATCTTTATAGTCATTTTCAGGCTTCTAGGGGGCCAAAACTCAAGAATTGGCGGATGGGTAAAAGTGACTTAAAAGGACCCAAATGCCCACTTCGAGGGCTTAAAACGGGTTTATTCACTGCGGGAAGAGATATAAAGAACATTTAGAGTAAATTAATGTATATGCGAGAACGTTCGATTTTTAATGCTAAACGATCGATGACCCGCGACCAGATGAAATTGCTCCAAGATGACCGAAATGGTCCGTTTTAAAAAATTTCATCTTTCAAACTAATTTTGACTTTCAGATGTGGATCATCACTTTTGGAGCTAAAATGAGCATCTTTATAGTCATTTTCAGGCTTCTAGGGGGCCAAAACTCAAGAATTGGTGGATGGGTAAAAGTGACTTAAAAGGACCCAAATGCCCACTTCGAGGGCTTAAAACGTGTTTATTCACTGCGGGAAGAGATATAAAGAACATTTAGAGTAAATTAATGTATATGCGAGAACGTTCGATTTTTCATGCTAAACGATCGATGACCCGCGACCTGATGAAACTGCTCCGAGATGACCTAAATGGTCTGTTTTAAAAATTTCCATCTTTCAAACTAATTTTGACTTTCAGATGTGGATCATCACTTTTGGAGCTAAAATGAGCATCTTTATAGTCATTTTCATGCTTCTAGGGAGCCAAAACTCAAGAATTGGCGGAAGGGTAAAAGTGACTTAAAAGGACCCAAATGCCCACTTCGAGGGCTTAAAACGGGTTTATTCACTGCGGGAAGAGATATAAAGAACATTTAGAGTAAATTAATGTATATGCGAGAACGTTCGATTTTTAATGCTAAACGATCGATGACCCGCGACCAGATGAAATTGCTCCAAGATGACCGAAATGGTCCGTTTTAAAAAATTTCATCTTTCAAACTAATTTTGATTTTCAGATGTGGATCATAACTTTTGGAACTAAAATGAGCATCTTTATAGTCATTTTCAGGCTTCTAGGGGGCCAAAACTCAAGAATCGGCAGATGGGTAAAAGTGACTTAAAAGTACCCAAATGCCCACTTCGAGGGCTTAAAACAAGTTTATTCACAGCCGCAAGAGATATAAAGAACATTTAGAGTAAATTAATGTTCATTCGAGAACGTTCGATTTTTCATGCTAAACGATCGATGACCCGCGACCTGATGAAACTGCTCCGAGATGACCTAAATGGTCTGTTTTAAAAATTTCCATCTTTCAAACTAATTTTGACTTTCAGATGTGGATCATCACTTTTGGAGCTAAAATGAGCATCTTTATAGTCATTTTCAGGCTTCTAGGGGGCCAAAACTCAAGAATCGGCAGATGGGTAAAAGTGACTTAAAAGGACCCAAATGCCCACTTCGAGGGCTTAAAACGGGTTTATTCACAGCCGCAAGAGATATAAAGAACATTTAGAGTAAATTAATGTTCATGCGAGAACGTTCGATTTTTCATGCTAAACGATCGATGACCCGCGACCTGATGAAACTGCTCCGAGATGACCTAAATGGTCTGTTTTAAAAATTTCCATCTTTCAAACTAATTTTGACTTTCAGATGTGGATCATCACTTTTGGAACTAAAATGAGCATCTTTATAGTCATTTTCATGCTTCTAGGGAGCCAAAACTCAAGAATTGGCGGATGGGTAAAAGTGACTTAAAAGGACCCAAATGCCCACTTCGAGGGCTTAAAACGGGTTTATTCACAGCCGCAAGAGATATAAAGAACATTTAGAGTAAATTAATGTTCATGCGAGAACGTTCGATTTTTCATGCTAAACGATCGATGACCCGCGACCTGATGAAACTGCTCCGAGATGACCTAAATGGTCTGTTTTAAAAATTTCCATCTTTCAAACTAATTTTGACTTTCAGATGTGGATCATCACTTTTGGAGCTAAAATGAGCATCTTTATAGTCATTTTCAGGCTTCTAGGGGGCCAAAACTCAAGAAACGGCAGATGGGTAAAAGTGACTTAAAAGGACCCAAATGCCCACTTCGAGGGCTTAAAACGGGTTTATTCACAGCCGCAAGAGATATAAAGAACATTTAGAGTAAATTAATGTTCATGCGAGAACGTTCAATTTTTCATGCTAAACGATCGATGACCCGCGACCTGATGAAATTGCTCCGAGATGACCAAAATGGTCCGTTTAAAAAATTTCCATCTTTTAACTAATTTTGACTTTCAGATGTGGATCATCACTTTTGGAGCTAAAATGAGCATCTTTATAGTAATTTTCAGGCTTCTAGGGGGCCAAAACTCAAGAATTGGCGGATGGGTAAAAGTGACTTAAAAGGACCCAAATGCCCACTTCGAGAGCTTAAAACGGGTTTATTCACTGCGGGAAGAGATATAAAGAACATTTAGAGTAAATTAATGTATATGCGAGAACGTTCGATTTTTAATGCTAAACGATCAATGACCCGCGACCTGATGAAATTGCTCCGAGATGACCAAAATGGTCCGTTTAAAAAATTTCCATCTTTCAACTAATTTTGACTTTCAGATGTGGATCATCACTTTTGGAGCTAAAATGAGCATCTTTATAGTAATTTTCAGGCTTCTAGGGGGCCAAAACTCAAGAATTGGCGGATGGGTAAAAGTGACTTAAAAGGACCCAAATGCCCACTTCGAGGGCTTAAAACGGGTTTATTCACAGCCGCAAGAGATATAAAGAACATTTAGAGTAAATTAATGTTCATGTGAGAACGTTCGATTTTTCATGCTAAACGATCGATGACCCGCGACCTGATGAAACTGCTCCGAGATGACCTGAATGGTCTGTTTTAAAAATTTCCATCTTTCAAACTAATTTTGACTTTCAGATGTGGATCATCACTTTTGGAGCTAAAATGAGCATCTTTATAGTCATTTTCAGGCTTCTAGGGGGCCAAAACTCAAGAATCAGCAGATGGGTAAAAGTGACTTAAAAGGACCCAAATGCCCACTTCGAGGGCTTAAAACGGGTTTATTCACAGCCGCAAGAGATATAAAGAACATTTAGAGTAAATTAATGTTCATGCGAGAACGTTCGATTTTTCATGCTAAACGATCGATGACCCGCGACCTGATGAAACTGCTCCGAGATGACCAAAATGGTCCGTTTAAAAAATTTCCATCTTTTAACTAATTTTGACTTTCAGATGTGGATCATCACTTTTGGAGCTAAAATGAGCATTTTATAGTAATTTTCAGGCTTCTAGGGGGCCAAAACTCAAGAATTGGCGGATGGGTAAAAGTGACTTAAAAGGACCCAAATGCCCACTTCGAGGGCTTAAAACGTGTTTATTCACTGCGGGAAGAGATATAAAGAACATTTAGAGTAAATTAATGTATATGCGAGCACGTCCGATTTTTCATGCTAAACGATCGATGACCCGCGACCTGATGAAATTGCTCCGAGATGACCTAAATGGTCTGTTTTAAAAATTTCCATCTTTCAAACTAATTTTGACTTTCAGATGTGGATCATCACTTTTGGAGCTAAAATGAGCATCTTTATAGTCATTTTCAGGCTTCTAGGGGGCCAAAACTCAAGAATTGGCGGATGGGTAAAAGTGACTTAAAAGGACCCAAATGCCCACTTCGAGGGCTTAAAACGGGTTTATTCACTGCGGGAAGAGATATAAAGAACATTTAGAGTAAATTAATGTATATGCGAGAACGTTCGATTTTTAATGCTAAACGATCGATGACCCGCGACCAGATGAAATTGCTCCAAGATCACCGAAATGGTCCGTTTTAAAAAATTTCATCTTTCAAACTAATTTTGACTTTCAGATGTGGATCATCACTTTTGGAGCTAAAATGAGCATCTTTATAGTCATTTTCAGGCTTCTAGGGGGCCAAAACTCAAGAATTGGTGGATGGGTAAAAGTGACTTAAAAGGACCCAAATGCCCACTTCGAGGGCTTAAAACGTGTTTATTCACTGCGGGAAGAGATATAAAGAACATTTAGAGTAAATTAATGTATATGCGAGAACGTTCGATTTTTCATGCTAAACGATCGATGACCCGCGACCTGATGAAACTGCTCCGAGATGACCTAAATGGTCTGTTTTAAAAATTTCCATCTTTCAAACTAATTTTGACTTTCAGATGTGGATCATCACTTTTGGAGCTAAAATGAGCATCTTTATAGTCATTTTCATGCTTCTAGGGAGCCAAAACTCAAGAATTGGCGGAAGGGTAAAAGTGACTTAAAAGGACCCAAATGCCCACTTCGAGGGCTTAAAACGGGTTTATTCACTGCGGGAAGAGATATAAAGAACATTTAGAGTAAATTAATGTATATGCGAGAACGTTCGATTTTTAATGCTAAACGATCGATGACCCGCGACCAGATGAAATTGCTCCAAGATGACCGAAATGGTCCGTTTTAAAAAATTTCATCTTTCAAACTAATTTTGATTTTCAGATGTGGATCATAACTTTTGGAACTAAAATGAGCATCTTTATAGTCATTTTCAGGCTTCTAGGGGGCCAAAACTCAAGAATCGGCAGATGGGTAAAAGTGACTTAAAAGGACCCAAATGCCCACTTCGAGGGCTTAAAACGAGTTTATTCACAGCCGCAAGAGATATAAAGAACATTTAGAGTAAATTAATGTTCATTCGAGAACGTTCGATTTTTCATGCTAAACGATCGATGACCCGCGACCTGATGAAACTGCTCCGAGATGACCTAAATGGTCTGTTTTAAAAATTTCCATCTTTCAAACTAATTTTGACTTTCAGATGTGGATCATCACTTTTGGAGCTAAAATGAGCATCTTTATAGTCATTTTCAGGCTTCTAGGGGGCCAAAACTCAAGAATCGGCAGATGGGTAAAAGTGACTTAAAAGGACCCAAATGCCCACTTCGAGGGCTTAAAACGGGTTTATTCACAGCCGCAAGAGATATA
Organism: Lissotriton vulgaris; assembly: GCF_964263255.1. Classification (NCBI taxonomy): domain Eukaryota; kingdom Metazoa; phylum Chordata; class Amphibia; order Caudata; family Salamandridae; genus Lissotriton; species Lissotriton vulgaris. The sequence goes on from NW_028241907.1 coordinate 100,536, forward strand.
AAGAACATTTAGAGTAAATTAATGTTCATGCGAGAACGTTCGATTTTTCATGCTAAACGATCGATGACCCGCGACCTGATGAAACTGCTCCGAGATGACCTAAATGGTCTGTTTTAAAAATTTCCATCTTTCAAACTAATTTTGACTTTCAGATGTGGATCATCACTTTTGGAGCTAAAATGAGCATCTTTATAGTCATTTTCATGCTTCTAGGGAGCCAAAACTCAAGAATTGGCGGATGGGTAAAAGTGACTTAAAAGGACCCAAATGCCCACTTCGAGGGCTTAAAACGGGTTTATTCACAGCCGCAAGAGATATAAAGAACATTTAGAGTAAATTAATGTTCATGCGAGAACGTTCGATTTTTCATGCTAAACGATCGATGACCCGCGACCTGATGAAACTGCTCCGAGATGACCTAAATGGTCTGTTTTAAAAATTTCCATCTTTCAAACTAATTTTGACTTTCAGATGTGGATCATCACTTTTGGAGCTAAAATGAGCATCTTTATAGTCATTTTCAGGCTTCTAGGGGGCCAAAACTCAAGAATCGGCAGATGGGTAAAAGTGACTTAAAAGGACCCAAATGCCCACTTCGAGGGCTTAAAACGGGTTTATTCACAGCCGCAAGAGATATAAAGAACATTTAGAGTAAATTAATGTTCATGCGAGAACGTTCAATTTTTCATGCTAAACGATCGATGACCCGCGACCTGATGAAATTGCTCCGAGATGACCAAAATGGTCCGTTTAAAAAATTTCCATCTTTTAACTAATTTTGACTTTCAGATGTGGATCATCACTTTTGGAGCTAAAATGAGCATCTTTATAGTAATTTTCAGGCTTCTAGGGGGCCAAAACTCAAGAATTGGCGGATGGGTAAAAGTGACTTAAAAGGACCCAAATGCCCACTTCGAGAGCTTAAAACGGGTTTATTCACTGCGGGAAGAGATATAAAGAACATTTAGAGTAAATTAATGTATATGCGAGAACGTTCGATTTTTAATGCTAAACGATCAATGACCCCCGACCTGATGAAATTGCTCCGAGATGACCAAAATGGTCCGTTTTAAAAAATTTCATCTTTCAACTAATTTTGACTTTCAGATGTGGATCATCACTTTTGGAGCTAAAATGAGCATCTTTATAGTAATTTTCAGGCTTCTAGGGGGCCAAAACTCAAGAATTGGCGGATGGGTAAAAGTGACTTAAAAGGACCCAAATGCCCACTTCGAGGGCTTAAAACGGGTTTATTCACAGCCGCAAGAGATATAAAAAACATTTAGAGTAAATTAATGTTCATGCGAGAACGTTCGATTTTTCATGCTAAACGATCGATGACCCGCGACCTGATGAAACTGCTCCGAGATGACCTGAATGGTCTGTTTTAAAAATTTCCATCTTTCAAACTAATTTTGACTTTCAGATGTGGATCATCACTTTTGGAGCTAAAATGAGCATCTTTATAGTCATTTTCAGGCTTCTAGGGGGCCAAAACTCAAGAATCGGCAGATGGGTAAAAGTGACTTAAAAGGACCCAAATGCCCACTTCGAGGGCTTAAAACGGGTTTATTCACAGCCGCAAGAGATATAAAGAACATTTAGAGTAAATTAATGTTCATGCGAGAACGTTCGATTTTTCATGCTAAACGATCGATGACCCGCGACCTGATGAAACTGCTCCGAGATGACCAAAATGGTCCGTTTAAAAAATTTCCATCTTTTAACTAATTTTGACTTTCAGATGTGGATCATCACTTTTGGAGCTAAAATGAGCATCTTTATAGTAATTTTCAGGCTTCTAGGGGGCCAAAACTCAAGAATTGGCGGATGGGTAAAAGTGACTTAAAAGGACCCAAATGCCCACTTCGAGGGCTTAAAACGTGTTTATTCACTGCGGGAAGAGATATAAAGAACATTTAGAGTAAATTAATGTATATGCGAGCACGTCCGATTTTTCATGCTAAACGATCGATGACCCGCGACCTGATGAAATTGCTCCGAGATGACCAAAATGGTCCGTTTAAAAAATGTCCATCTTTTAACTAATTTTGACTTTCAGATGTGGATCATCACTTTTGGAGCTAAAATGAGCATCTTTATAGTAATTTTCAGGCTTCTAGGGGGCCAAAACTCAAGAATTGGCGGATGGGTAAAAGTGACTTAAAAGGACCCAAATGCCCACTTCGAGGGCTTAAAACGGGTTTATTCACAGCCGCAAGAGATATAAAGAACATTTAGAGTAAATTAATGTTCATGCGAGAACGTTTGATTTTTCATGCTAAACGATCGATGACCCGCGACCTGATGAAACTGCTCCGAGATGACCTAAATGGTCTGTTTTAAAAATTTCCATCTTTCAAACTAATTTTGACTTTCAGATGTGGATCATCACTTTTGGAGCTAAAATGAGCATCTTTATAGTCATTTTCAGGCTTCTAGGGGGCCAAAACTCAAGAATCGGCAGATGGGTAAAAGTGACTTAAAAGGACCCAAATGCCCACTTCGAGGGCTTAAAACAGGTTTATTCACAGCCGCAAGAGATATAAAGAACATTTAGAGTAAATTAATGTTCATGCGAGAACGTTCGATTTTTCATGCTAAACGATCGATGACCCGCGACCTGATGAAACTGCTCCGAGATGACCAAAATGGTCCGTTTAAAAAATTTCCATCTTTTAACTAATTTTGACTTTCAGATGTGGATCATCACTTTCGGAGCTAAAATGAGCATCTTTATAGTCATTTTCATGCTTCTAGGGAGCCAAAACTCAAGAATTGGCGGAAGGGTAAAAGTGACTTAAAAGGACCCAAATGCCCACTTCGAGGGCTTAAAACGTGTTTATTCACTGCGGGAAGAGATATAAAGAACATTTAGAGTAAATTAATGTATATGCGAGCACGTCCGATTTTTCATGCTAAACGATCGATGACCCGCGACCTGATGAAATTGCTCCGAGATGACCAAAATGGTCCGTTTAAAAATTTTCCATCTTTTAACTAATTTTGACTTTCAGATATGGATCATCACTTTTGGAGCTAAAATGAGCATCTTTATAGTCATTTTCAGGCTTCTAGGGGGCCAAAACTCAAGAATTGGCGGATGGGTAAAAGTGACTTAAAAGGACCCAAATGCCCACTTCGAGGGCTTAAAACGGGTTTATTCACAGCCGCAAGAGATATAAAGAACATTTAGAGTAAATTAATGTTCATGCGAGAACGTTCGATTTTTCATGCTAAACGATCGATGACCCGCGACCTGATGAAACTGCTCCGAGATGACCTAAATGGTCTGTTTTAAAAATTTCCATCTTTCAAACTAATTTTGACTTTCAGATGTGGATCATCACTTTTGAAGCTAAAATCAGCATCTTTATAGTCATTTTCAGGCTTCTAGGGGGCCAAAACTCAAGAATCGGCAGATGGGTAAAAGTGACTTAAAAGGACCCAAATGCCCACTTCGAGGGCTTAAAACGGGTTTATTCACAGCCGCAAGAGATATAAAGAACATTTAGAGTAAATTAATGTTCATGCGAGAACGTTCGATTTTTCATGCTAAACGATCGATGACCCGCGACCTGATGAAACTGCTCCGAGATGACCTAAATGGTCTGTTTTAAAAATTTCCATCTTTCAAACTAATTTTGACTTTCAGATGTGGATCATCACTTTTGGAGCTAAAATGAGCATCTTTATAGTCATTTTCATGCTTCTAGGGAGCCAAAACTCAAGAATTGGCGGAAGGGTAAAAGTGACTTAAAAAGACCCAAATGCCCACTTCGAGGGCTTAAAACGTATTTATTCACTGCGGGAAGAGATATAAAGAACATTTAGAGTAAATTAATGTATATGCGAGCACGTCCGATTTTTCATGCTAAACAATCGATGACCCGCGACCTGATGAAATTGCTCCGAGATGACCAAAATGGTCCGTTTAAAAAATTTCCATCTTTTAACTAATTTTGACTTTCAGATGTGGATCATCACTTTTGGAGCTAAAATGAGCATCTTTATAGTCATTTTCAGGCTTCTAGGGGGCCAAAACTCAAGAATTGGCGGATGGGTAAAAGTGACTTAAAAGGACCCAAATGCCCACTTCGAGGGCTTAAAACGGGTTTATTCACAGCCGCAAGAGATATAAAGAACATTTAGAGTAAATTAATGTTCATGCGAGAACGTTCGATTTTTCATGCTAAACGATCGATGACCCGCGACCTGATGAAACTGCTCCGAGATGACCTAAATGGTCTGTTTTAAAAATTTCCATATTTCAAACTAATTTTGACTTTCAGATGTGGATCATCACTTTTGGAGCTAAAATGAGCATCTTTATAGTCATTTTCATGCTTCTAGGGAGCCAAAACTCAAGAATTGGCGGAAGGGTAAAAGTGACTTAAAAGGAAGCAAATGCCCACTTCGAGGGCTTAAAACGTGTTTATTCACTGCGGGAAGAGATATAAAGAACATTTAGAGTAAATTAATGTATATGCGAGCACGTCCGATTTTTCATGCTAAACGATCGATGACCCGCGACCTGATGAAATTGCTCCGAGATGACCAAAATGGTCCGTTTAAAAAATTTCCATCTTTTAACTAATTTTGACTTTCAGATGTGGATCATCACTTTTGGAGCTAAAATGAGCATCTTTATAGTCATTTTCAGGCTTCTAGGGGGCCAAAACTCAAGAATCGGCAGATGGGTAAAAGTGACTTAAAAGGACCCAAATGCCCACTTCGAGGGCTTAAAACTAACCCTGGGCGTAGTTCGCGGAGTCGGACTCCGCGGAGCTACGCGAAGACGTAGTTGCACTCCGCGAACTACGCGTAGCTCCGCAAGCATGCGGAGTTGCTTGCTGGGCCCGTTCGCGCGCCGTTTTTCGTCTTCGGGAGCGCGGTGCGTGTGTTCGGGGCGTTGCCTGCATGCTCGGGATGGCTAGCGCGCTAAATTACCACAGAGGTTTGTCCCGCCTGCTTGCGTTCCCTTATTTCCTGTTCCGGGTCACAATTAACGTGGTCGCGTTGTGCAAGACATGTTCGGGAACTCATCTTCTCGTTCGCACTACAAAAGTGCGTGATCGCGCTAAATATCGCGCGAACCTACCCATGCGGTCGCGATGGGCGCAGCCATCTTGTGGATCACACACTCTGGCTATGGTTTTGGGCCTACTTTTGCATCCTGTTAAAATCTCTTTAATCCTTGTCTTTTTACCCACTTTTTCTAACTTTCTTTAGTTATTACCTATTTCTCTCTGTGCCTAGGTTTATATTTTTCATTTTATTTCTACTTTTACAACTTTTCTATTGCTTTTTACTTCCTTCTTGTTCTTTTACCTTGCTTCTTCTTTCCCCTACCTTTTTGTCTTGAACTTTTAGTTTTCTTCTACCCTCCACCCAGAACCATGGTCAAGGGCGCCAGCAGCAGCGGCGGCTCAAAGGGCAAGGCGCCAGTGCCCCAAAAAACTAGGCTGCCTTGCGGCAGAATGCGCCCCCAAGGGGTGAGGCCCCGCCAACTTTTTGGGGAGGAGGAGGTGGCTGCCCTGGTTTTTTTTATCCAGCGCTACCTCCCCTTGATGTTGGCAGCAGGTGGCAGGCCCGGCTCCGGCTACCAGCATATTGAGGAGCGTCTCCGGCGGTGGGTGAAGGTGCGCCGGGCAGTCTTCCGCTGCTCCGGTATCCGGTGTACCCACCACCAGCTGACCCACCGTTGGGCAGACATTTTGGACCGGGAGCAGGACCTGTTGGACCTGCTTGGCGTCGAGGTCGTGGGTCTTGGTGAGTGGCTACCCAAAAAAAAAAGTGTGTATAATATATCTCTATAGTAGTATAAGTATTGTTGTTGTATCTTTGTAAATCTTGGCTGAATAAGTAACGCAATGACTGGTGCTCCTAGTTACATTTCCGATGTATTCCGTTATTATATCTACTGTAATTGTATGACACTGGTCTATGCTGCGCTTCTTCATCTTCACTGACTCTTGCGTGTTCAATTTGGCGCTAGCTTTTGCTGTTTATTGGTGTGAGATTTTCTTTATTGTAGAGAACTGAAGTTAGTTAATGCTATTAATAGAGTCTTGTCCTTCCTTTGTCCGTCAGTGAAATAGCCGTTGATGGATAATTGTACGTGTTTGCAATGCATATTGTATCTTTTTTTCACGGCCTTCTCTTCTGCATGAATAATACTCCTCTGGCAATGAATGCAAAAGTTACTTTGTTCTTCTTACCTCAGCCAGGGCCGGATTTCGGCATGTTCAAGCTGTGCAACTGCACAGGGCCACCAAACGCCAGGGGCCACCCCACCAATATATATCCTTAATTTAATAATCCTCAGAGGATGGATACATATTTGCGTGGCGGCCCCTGGCAGGGATTTGGTGCCTCCGGCTCTGTTCCACTTCCAAACACCCTGACTCCCCCCTCTTCACTGGCCTCCGTGCTCCGCCCCGACCTCCTCTTCCGGTCCCCCCACCTACGCTCCCTGGCCAGGAGTCCAGGACCACCATGAGCCTATAGCCGCCCCTGCCTCAGCCCTCCATAGAACTGATGTAGTTTGTTTATTGAGTGGGTAGGGCAGCAGTAGCATTCAGTCAGTAGCAAAACAAAATAAGATGCCATGAACGTACAATTTCGTGTTAGTTAGTATGCACAAAGTTAAGCTTGTCTCCTCCTTGCGATCTATGTATTTTGCTGGCAAAAAATGAAAAAGAAATGGCTACTTACATTCTTGAATCTGTGGTGTTGTTCAGGTCTTACTGCCTCTGTGTTACTTAGTAATCTGCAATCAGAATGTTTATGGAACATTTGATTTGTTTTCACCAAGTACACTAGTCAGTGAATCATGCAAGGCAGTAGTCATTTGGTAGACCAATGTTTGTTTCTTTTAATGTTGTAGCAGTGGTTTTTGAAATGCTTGCTGTCTATGTTTCACAGCACTCAATGTTTTCTCTTTCTTTATTATTTCTTACATGAACCACAGAACCCAGGGGCAAGCAGAAGGCTGGGACCGAGTCGGCGGGTGAACGTGATTGTGAACCACAGGCACAGAGCTCCTCTACTGAGGATCCTGCTGCTGTCCCTAGTAAGTCCAACAGTGTTTTCTTTTGGAACAATGATATTTCCCTAACTTTCTAACGGAGCTTTTTTTCCAACCGATTAATGACATTTCACCTAACTGTTTAGTTAAGGTATCAATCTTTTCAAAAAATCTGTGATCGAATAGCGGAAGGCACAGGGTCCACTCCTGTCTTATGCTTTTTCCTCTGTAATGTCTCTTCTTTGGCAATTGACACCAACCAAGTATGCATGCAGATGTTGGTCTACTATTTTGTAAGCGTTAGTAATGAATACCACTACTACTCTTGCGGGTATTCTTCTATGCAGTGACATACATAACTATGTATGCACCCCAAAATTGGATGTTGTTGTTGATAGGCAGGTTGGACCTTACTTACTTACAGTCTTACACCTCAGTCACAGAACTCAGAGGAACCCACAATTCAATGAACGACAACCTATATGGGCTCAGTCATTGGTCAATTATTCAATTACCCCTTTCCTGAACCCCAATATGAAGATGCCAAATGCTTTTTTTATTACACAATCCATAACCTAAGTAACCCCCTTTTTCTCACTCTCTCGTGTAAGTCTACAAGACAACAGACACTGAAAATATACTTCCGAGTCAATGTGGTACTTCAAAACCTTTATTTTGTTAGAAGTAACTAAGTAAGTAACATCAATGTTTTTAAGTTGTTCTGTCAAATACGTCAAGGGCAGGGCCACCAGAAGAAATCCAGAGTTAAAAAAGGCTCAATAAAAAGTATTCTACATTTGTACAGCTACCAGTGCACGATAGGGAAATGTGGGAAATGTCCGAGACCCCTCACCATTGAATGTATACTGGTTGCATATGCCTCTTGTTGGTAAGCTCTGCAAATCTTTGCTTCGTAGAAGTAAATCTTCTCATCTGCCGAAAGATAATGACAAAAGTGGTGCACGTTAGACAGTATGAAAACATTACATACATTTATTCAACTTTTTAGCTGTCATGCAAAAAAAAAGGTGTAACCTGAGGCTGTAAGGAAACTGGACTCCACAATCCACATTCAAAAAGTAAATACGGGCCTCTATTTTCCAAACTCTTCAGGTGTATGCTTTGAACTATCATGTGGCCTCAAAGGCGTCTCCTCGTACTGCGCAACAAGCTGTGAGGTAGCATGCGCAAAACTGTAGACATGTCATTGATGTACAAAGTAAACTGGTTAGGTTACATGGTTCAGTCTAACTTTCCAAGGACTAGAGTACCAGTATAGATGAGATGAGCTTGGGTACCATACCATACCAAATAAATGCTGATATGTGTAGTGTGTTACTTACTCTGCTGTACTAGGCAATGTGGACTACTAGTGATTACGTTGTACTTAACTGTTTTGCAGAACTCCGTTCTTGGTGAACAAGTACAATGGGGGCTGTGCATCCATCTAAAAAGGTGTACTTAATTACTTATTTTTATTTTTGCAGAACCGGTACCATCCACCAGTGCCGACGGGGGCAGCGGCGCTGCAACGCCGTCAGCAGAGGCGATCCCGGAGGGGAATGGAGGACCACCAGAGGCACCTACAGCAGCACCGGCAGCAGCGGGGGAGGAGACAACAACGGTGGGCGATGGTAAGTTACATTCAATAGTGATCCGCATTACTTGGTGGGTGGGGAAAACTTCCTCACTGTACTCTGATATTTATAGTGAACTTGAAGTTCTACTGGACAATATATGACGCCACTGTTCTCATTACCAAGCTTAGCAAAAGCATTACCACCGGCCAGAATTGATAAAATTAGTTATACATGCCTCTTCTATGTGACTACAACTCAGCTGTGAAAGGTTGGTGGCAGACTAAAAAAGTCTTATCCACAACATTACATGACCGCGATGGATTAACATGAGATTGATTTTAAGTATGATGAAAGGTGCAAGGAAAAAGCTCTAATCATATAATATAGAAGGATACTTTGGAATCAGCAATGCAGGTGTTTGAGAGCAGTTGGATGCGTGGGTTGTTGTGGAAGCATAGAAAGTGGAAAACACAGCTGCCTGCGTGGGTGGGAGACACATCCAATATTGGTGGTTAGTGGATAGTGGATACTAGTGTTGGCAGCGGTGTTTTGGTTAAACACAAAGGCAAGGGAAGGAGGGGACGACTGGATGCATTCCGGGTCGTTGCTGGCGAAACACAAACCACCTAACGTTTGTTGGCGATATAAAGAATGATAGTCTCTAGAGTAGACATTTATTAGTACTAGCTGGCCACTGTTAATTTAATGTTAGTTTGAGACTGTCACTTTTCCCGGAAGCACAGAGTATATGATATAAAAAAACGAGATATGAAAAAGACAGGTGTTCGTATGTGACCGTTGAAGTACACCCATACTATGTTACTAGGGCAGGCATAATGCCGTGCCAAAAAGGCAGACAAATGAAGTATATAAGGCGTAGAATGTTCAAGATAGATAAAACAACATTTTAGGTACTCAACTTGCTTGCTATTGCTACTGTACTGTGCCGCCCACTATGTGTTGGATCCATTTTGCGTTCTTTATTTGCTGGGATTTTTGATTACAACAATTCTGTCTCTTTCTTTATAGTTACTCCTTCTAAACCAACGAGGAAGGAGCTGGCAGTCCGGGCCCGTCAGCGGAAACTGCAGGCCATCGTTGAGGCCTACCGCCGGCTGGTGGCTCAGGCCGAGGAGGAGGAGGAGGAGGCGGCGGCAGCAGCTGCTGCCTCTTCCAATGCCCCGGCCCCCAAGCCTGCAGGAGTACGTCGGCGTGCTCAGGCAGCCGCCCGCCGCCAGATTTTCCCCGCATCGTCCACCCCCCCACAACAACATGGCTGCCAATGTAGGTGCCGCCAGTTCCAGCGAAAAATTCTCCTCCGGGTAGCCAGGCTGGAGGCTCAAAGCAGTCAGACAAAAAAACAGATAGAGGAGCGTGTAAAGATCCTGGTGGATCAACACTTAAAAGCCCGCCGGCTATGAGATGGACCCTGTTTGCCCCTTTTTCAATCCTTTTGTTGGTGGGTGGGAATTGGGTGTTGGGTTTTTACTTTTTTTTTACATGACATTGAGCGTGGGAATTTGGTTGGGGTTAGGGGAGGCGGGTAGGGGGACAGCTTGGTGTAGGATTTATATATATTTTATTTTTGTATCATCTTTAGTTATATATTACATTATGTTAAAATAAACGAGACACAAAGTTATGTTAAAAAGAAAACATTTGAAGTTCATTTGCGTTTCTTGTGGGGTTGGAGGGGGGAGTGTTTCACCAAATAATGTACGTTGTGCAACCTCGCAAGGTTTAATTTGGCCATGCAGGTCGGCGGACAGTGCTTTTTAATAATTAAATATATTGCCCACATCTTTCTTTAACATGCAAACAGATAGATGCAGTAAACCCTCACCGAGTTATATTTGTAGTATTAGAAGAACGACCAGTCTGTCTTGCGTTATACCTCACTGCAAACTTATCTTACCTGTGATTGCTGATGAGATGATGATGATTTATCATGAAGTGTGGCACTGCAAGGGCTGCATTTGATTTCCAAGACAATGGCGAAGAATCTGTGGTTCAGAATCAGAACTTCTGTGATAGTAGTAGACAGACCCTGCCAGTAGCGACAAAAAGAAAGAGACAGTCATTTGCGTGACAGACAATGTGGGGGTAGTATAAGTAAGTACAGTACATTGCATGGGTGACCCAATATTGCAACTGCTAAACTGAAACAAAACAATGGTTTTGGGGACTGGAAACAAAGTACAAGAGAAGATAAGAAGTTCAACTTTACTTGTAGTACTCACGGCAACGTCAAACTTTTCTAAATCATAATGCTTTACACTTTAAACCCAAAAAATTACGCCAATTCATTAGATGCATTCGTTGTTTGATGTTAATGGTAAATTATTTGGCGTTATACACAGAGCTTGAGTTGGGAAGCCGCAGAAGATCCTGGCCATGCCTTGTTGACATTTCACTATTGTTGCTTTGACCACATCTGCCCCAGCAAGCGCGTGATCAAATTGTTGGTGTATATTTAATGTAAGAAACATCACACCTCAATGTAACCACGCAGCCCGGGGGAAGAGGGTTAGGGATTGTTTAATGGATGGGTACGGGGGTTTTGGGAAAGGTTTGAGAAAGAAAAACAGTACGCATGGAGATTGGAGACAACAAAAGCAAAACAATGAAGACGATGATTTATGATGTTGATCAGCTAGCTAATGATTGTAAGCAATGGACGTAAGAAAAGGACACGCTGAATATGATTCTTGGTTTCCCGCAATCCAATTGCTTGATGATGAGGATCTGTGGTAAGGATGAGAGTTGATGCTCATACTATAAAGCAGTGGGTGAACCGTGAAAGATGTCCAGCCTGAAAAAGAAAAGGCAAATACAAAAGAATGTGAATGACCTAAACAAATTGTAATACAGTGAAGATAAAAAAAACAATACAAAACAAGAGGAGTAGTCGTATGAGAGGACTTTCAGACTGAGGCGGCTTGGATACAATTTGTATAAGTCTACTAGTTGCATATCATTTTTAATGTAGAAGTACAAAAAAAGACAGGAGCAAGCACACAACAACAGGCCCACGACGACACAGGTTTGGCCGTTATACAAACTGCATTTCCCTAAAAATTTCAGACCCACAGAAAGGTGAATGAAATTGAAAAAGCAACCTAGCATTTACAAAATTAATCAACAAAATCAATGCGTCATTCTCAGTCATCAATCATACCACTATTGTACTCTACCACAGCACTGTGCACAAACATGTAGTAGCCTGGGTCTACTGTGCTGTGACTCTTATTTGTATTTATTTATTACCTTGTATTCCACTCCAAGAAACATCGTGCATCAATCAGCTCAGATCCAACCGCCGGACAGCAAAGATAAATTAAGTCCTGATGACTGCATCTGTAGTAGTAGGAACACAAGTGCGTAAATAATTTCTATTATTAGTAAATAACATGGAAGAATTGGCTATCACGTGAGTCTGAACTGAAGTTACTAGTATACTTCAACTCCATGCACATTAGCTCAGAGTCAGCCAAAAAATACATCCAATGCAATGCATGGCATCATTCATTTTTATACCTGTTTTGCTCTTCTTCTCTTTCACTGTCAGAAGATTGATCACAGATGCTGCCGAGCCTTTGTAATGCGAGTCATCATCACAACAAGTTGACTTCAGTTGTGGATGCCTGCTCAAGTTTCTTTTGACACAGAAGAGTCGTCTCTGAATGCCTGCAGACAGAGGTGGTAGCCTTAACAGTAAGACTCAGCAAGGCAGTTATTATGAGTTGCAGATTTCAAATGAAATAGAGGATGGCTGTAGTCATGTACGGTTCACTTATTATGGAGGGACTGTTAGAGGCTACATTATTGTTATTGTACTATACTCCATCTACAACATCAAATGTATGGCTGCCAAGATGGAATTGTATTGACTTGAGTGGGAGTCAAGAAGATGCAGCAAGACTCTGAGGAGTGCAGTCAACATGGAACATAAATGCACAGGCGTGCAACTCCAGGAGGTAACTAAAAAAGATACAGCGAAAATAAAATGCACAGGTGTGCAACTCCAGTAGGTACATTAAAAGAATGAGTGGTGGGGATGGATTTGGTTGAGCTTTTTATTTTAAGATTAGCAGTTATGCACCAGAAAGTCATTTTTAATAAGAAAATAAATAACACAAATAAAAGAAGGGAAAAAGTCACAATTTAACAGCCTATTGGTCAGGGAAGAGGTGCTCGTCCTCAAACTCTGCGGGTCCGGACAGCAGTAGGTCATGTAACCCAGCAGTGATAAATTCTTCGGGCTCGCTTTCTTCATCCTGCTCTGATTCACGTACAGTATAGTCTGGTGGTATGAAGTGTTGATTCATTTTTATCATTGTCAGCCTCTCGACGCTTTTGGGGGAGAGACTGGTCCTTTTCGATGTCACAATGGCACCAGCAGCACTGAAAACCCGCTCAGAGGCGACACTGGCTACAGGACAAGCCAAATACTTTATCGCCAGCCTGCTCAGCACTGGCCACTGTCTCCTTCTTTCATACCAATAGACCAATGGGCTTTGCTCCATGAACACCTCTGTTGTGTCATCCAGATAGGCCTGAACCATCCGCTCAGTGTTCATTGGTGCTCGGCTTTGCTGCTCCTCTTTCCCCTTTGCAACAGCAACGGACTTACCCATTCCCTTCTGTAGAAAAAAAGCAGTTATGCTTTTGGTTGTGTCTGCTGAATCAGATCGTGTAGGTGCTGCTTTTGGTACTGTTGGTGCCTGCTGGGAAGCGGACGCACCGCTCTCATGCTGTGATGAACTTGCCAGAGTTGCCTCAGGAGGATGGCCTGGAGTACTTTGACTGTCCTGGGCTGGCACTGTCAGGCCTTTAAGTAACAGCCGTTCAGTTTCGAAATCATTAGCTTCCACAGCTATGGAACTTTTGTAATTGGCAACATCCCCATCTGAAAAAGGAATGACTGCGCTACTGCTGACAAACAATTTGTACCGTGGATCCAAGATTGTTGCAGTTATGTAATTTGGATCTGACACAATCATTTTAAGCCTTGCATTTACAGATAAGCGGTTGCGTAAGGCCTTGGCCAAGGTACATGCATCAACTTTTTCTTCGTCACCTTCGTATGTTTCACAGACCTCCTTCAGCTGTTGCTCGAGCATGTACAACAATGGGATGGCTTGGCCCATAGTACAGTCCTCCCTGCTAACTGCACGTGTGAACACCTCAAAAGGTTGTAGCATCTCTGTCAAGCATTTAATGATGTCCCACTGCCACATCTCAACGGTCAGGCTTTTAAGATTAACAGTAGGATCCACAAATCTTCTTGACATTACATAAGAATTCAGTGGTATGTACTGCTCAAAGAGACGCTCAAGCATGAAATAAGTCGAGTTCCAACGTGTTGGGACCTCCTGGATCAGTGCTTTGACTGGCAAATTATGCTCCCGCTGAATGACGCGTAGCAGCTTCCGCGCTTTGAAAGAATGGTTAAAATGCGTGCATATTCTTCTGCAGATGGTCAGTATGGTGCTGACTTTGAGTTCATTTTTCAGAAAGTCTTGCACGACTAAGTTAATGCAGTGTGCCAAACAGGGTACCCTGAAATACTGTCCATCTTTCATTGCCCTCACTACATTACTGCCATTGTCGGTGGCAACAAAACCAATCTTAAGGCCTCTTGGTTTCAGCCATTCAAAGACCTTGCTGTTAAATTCAGACAAAATGTTGTCAGCAGTATGATTTTTCTCCATACCAAACATGGCTACAGTTGCATGTTTGCGAGTGTCATTGAAAATCCCAGCAACATCAAGAAGGCCTGATGTTAACTTGTCTTTCACACCTGCAAAAGAGATCCAGTGTGCGGTGATGCACATGTAATCTGCTGTGGCTTCGCGACTGCTCCACATGTCGGTTGTCAGGTGGATACAATGGACAACACTCTGTTGTAAGGCTTTCCCAATCAATCCCAGCACGTCGTGGTGTAGTGCTGGAATAGCAACTCTTGCAAAATAGTAGCGACTGGGAACGTCCCATTTTGGGGCGAGTGTTGCCACTAATTGCCGAAATCCCACTGCCTCAACAAATGAAAATGGGAGAAGGTCCAGTGCCAACATTTTTGCAAGTTTCGCATTGTACAAACGTGCTGTTGGGTGGTTCCGCTCGTACTTTCCCTCCTGCCTAAACATGCCAGTAATGGTAAGCTGCTTGGTAATTCTGTCTGTTCTGCTAGACGGACCACCTTTCAACGCAGACTTTTCACTCCTTGCCCTTGGTGTCTCCGGCTGACTCTGGTGCCACTGAGAAGTTGCTGATGCTGAGGATTTGGACTGCAACACTCCAGTGCTGGCGACAGGGCTCATTGGTGTACCACTCCCAGATAGAAGGTCATCGTCTCCCTCTTCTTCCATGAGTGGACCTTGTAGTACTGTATCCTCCCCACCAACACCAGTGCTTACATCTTTTTGTAAGCTTGCAAGGTGGTTCTCCCATACAATTGTGTGTGTTTTTTTCATATGGGTCGTTGGGCCTCCAGTACCATAGTTTGTACCAATCTTACCACGACTAACATTGGTGTGACAAATGGAGCATATAGCAATGTTCTCCTGATGTGGGTGAACCGTAAAAAAATCCCAGACTGGGGAGCTAAACTTTTGTCTCCTGCCATAGGAAGAGGAGGACCCACTTCCAATCCCGGATGAACTGGAGCCTTTTTGTTGCATTTCCCTATGTGACAGTTCAGTACTAGTACTGCCACTACCTCCTTCTGTTGAGGTGGCGCTTGCGCTGGATGTCGCACGCTGCCGGGCCTTCGCTGATGCAAAAATGGGAGCTGGTGTTACTTTGGGCGCTGAGTGTGTAGGAGTTACACGTGCTACCTGCTCATCACTAATCGCAGCCCTTCTGGATAGGGTGAAAATGCTGGTCTCTACATCCTCTGCACCAGGAATAACGCTTGTGATGATGACATTGTCAGTGTCAGACCCGTCTTTATCACCATCAGTATCCTGTTCACCTACATCGAACTCCGGAAGTTCAAGCCTTGACGGATCCTTCCTTTTTCCCAGCCTGGTCTTTTGATGCCTCTCCTTTGAATGCTCAGTTCTTCGTTGTGGATGCCATTCCTTATCAAGGTCATCTGAAGGGATGCTATGCGAAGAACTCGATGCACTGCCACTAACCCTCCTTTCCTTTCGTAAATTTAAAGACAGTAGATCACCTCCAGAAGTGGCTTCCTCTTCTTCTTGCTCGGAATGAGGCTCTACTTCCTGAACTGCCCCGACATCGGGAGGAACAACTTCCACTATTGCGTGCGGAGACGGTGGTTGTTGTTCTTGAGGAAGTACTATAGCGTGCTGTGGTTCTTCAACAACTACTACTGTGGGATTTGGTTGTTGTTGTTGAACAACTATTGCGGGCGGTGGTTGTGGTTTTTCAACAACTATTGCGGGAAGTGGTTGTGGTTGTTGAACATCTACTGCTGGCGGCGGTTGTTCAGCACTTTCAGCTTGCATGGATTGTGTGCTACTTTGAGACAGCGATAAGTTAAGTTCAGGCTCAGTATCACTGCTTTGTAACACTAGGTCGGCTACCTCTTCGACCCTCATGTGCTTGGCCCTGGGTTGGTGGCTTGCCCCCGCTAATGCGGATGTGCTGGCTCCAGCTTGCACCACGGACACCGCTGCTGCAGGCGTACGTTTTGGGGGCCCAAAAAAGGTTTGGGGGTCCATACCAGCCTTAAGTGACACTTCCTTTTTCTGTACCTTCTTCTCAGCAACTTTCTTGGTGGTGGAGGACCTGGTAACTGCTCTCTTAGGACCCATCTTCTTCTGATGTCAGCAGCACACAGCAGCACTCAGTAGCACAAATTGCAGAGATGTGTGGTCAGATGAGTCACACACCACACGTGGCGTACAATTGAAGGACGTCCGTCTGGCAGTTGAACGGGCGATGGATGAAAACAGCCAGCACCTCCTCAGTCTTTTTCTGTGCACCTACAAGCAAAGAAGACAGAAAACGTCAGTCAAACAAGCAGTAAGCCAACAACACATGAACAATTGAAAGACACACAGGGCAATGTATAAAACACAAAAAAGAAGACTAATAGTACGAGCACCACAGCTCCCAGCCAGAAATAACCAATAATAAAGTCAAGCAGGCCTATCATATACCAATATGGACAGAAAAAGGAGGTTGCCTGCTACACATGAGTCATGACAGGTTAATGCAAGGAAAATCAAAATACCCCATGGCTAAGAGTTTGTAAAACTTCACTGCAAAAACACATACAAGTCATAAAATTATTACACACACAAAAAAGTTACCTACCCCCCTGCCCAGACAACCAACTTGGAAATGCAATGGCATACACACATGCCGTAATGATGGTAATTAAATAGACCAAATAGAAACAGCTACATAAAGCAGCCCGCTAACTAGTAACTAACTACCACCTCTGGGACTCTGTCCTGCTATCAGATCAGACCAAAAGCAGGGAGGCCAATGATAAATGCACAAAGGAAGTACCTACAAAATGGCCGCCACCACATGGCCTGTCCAGGAAGACAAAACTACAACCAAATAAGTAAATAACACAAAAATGAGGACTTTTTGGTAGCACAGGGGACACATTAAACATTTTCGAGGAACTTTAATGCAACTCGGGACATATTGTTCGCGAGAATGCAAAATCGGCGTGTTCGGCAACGCGAATCGAGTAAAAAGTCGTTATCGCGTTCCCGAGCCAGTACATTGAGCGCGCGAACAAGACAAAAAAGGTAAGGTCGCGTTCTCACACGGCGCGACGTTACCAAAACTACCCGAGCTGTATTCCTAGGGTTACCTAATGGCAGGGAGTGCCATAATAGCTACACACAAGCAACCAAAAAACTAAAAGTACCACCATTACAAAAAAATGTGAAGCAATCCAAAGCCATACACGGTGTAATTAAAGTTACACCACAAAAATAGTGGATTAACTTGAATGCACCTATGGCTTTGAGTGGTAGTACCTACAAAAGCCTTGGATGGCTATGGCAAAAGAAGAGGACCAGGGAAGGACACAGAAAATGGCCGCCTCCATAGGGCCAGGAGGACAGGGACACCCAAAAACAACATGGAAAGGGGATGCACCCAAAATGGCCTCCACCACATGGCAAAATCAGTCACAAAGGAAGCATACACAAAATGGCCGCCACCACATGGCCTGCCCACCAACAACAACATAGCAGAATCATCACAAAGGAAGTAAGTACACACAAAATGGCCCTCACCACTACATGAAAAGAAAGAGAGGACAGACAATAAATGCCTATGCCAAAGGGACAATGCTTTGCTTCACAAAATGAACACACCAGACACCACCCCCCAAATTGGTCACCCCAACCATAAACAAGAAATCATTACATAGAGGACAGAAAGGAACTGGGAGTGGCCCATGCTCCAGGAAGACAAAACTACAACCAAATAAGTAAATAACACAAAAATGAGGACTTTTTGGTAGCACAGGGGACACATTAAACATTTTCGAGGAACTTTAATGCAACTCGGGACATATTGTTCGCGAGAATGCAAAATCGGCGTGTTCGGCAACGCGAATCGAGTAAAAAGTCGTTATCGCGTTCCCGAGCCAGTACATTGAGCGCGCAAACAAGACAAAAAAGGTAAGGTCGCGTTCTCACACGGCGCGACGTTACCAAAACTACCCGAGCTGTATTCCTAGGGTTACCTAATGGCAGGGAGTGCCATAATAGCTACACACAAGCAACCAAAAAACTAAAAGTACCACCATTACAAAAAAATGTGAAGCAATCCAAAGCCATACACGGTGTAATTAAAGTTACACCACAAAAATAGTGGATTAACTTGAATGCACCTATGGCTTTGAGTGGTAGTACCTACAAAAGCCTTGGATGGCTATGGCAAAAGAAGAGGACCAGGGAAGGACACAGAAAATGGCCGCCTCCATAGGGCCAGGAGGACAGGGACACCCAAAAACAACATGGAAAGGGGATGCACCCAAAATGGCCTCCACCACATGGCAAAATCAGTCACAAAGGAAGCATACACAAAATGGCCGCCACCACATGGCCTGCCCACCAACAACAACATAGCAGAATCATCACAAAGGAAGTAAGTACACACAAAATGGCCCTCACCACTACATGAAAAGAAAGAGAGGACAGACAATAAATGCCTATGCCAAAGGGACAATGCTTTGCTTCACAAAATGAACACACCAGACACCACCCCCCAAATTGGTCACCCCAACCATAAACAAGAAATCATTACATAGAGGACAGAAAGGAACTGGGAGTGGCCCATGCTCCAGGAAGACAAAACTACAACCAAATAAGTAAATAACACAAAAATGAGGACTTTTTGGTAGCACAGGGGACACATTAAACATTTTCGAGGAACTTTAATGCAACTCGGGACATATTGTTCGCGAGAATGCAAAATCGGCGTGTTCGGCAACGCGAATCGAGTAAAAAGTCGTTATCGCGTTCCCGAGCCAGTACATTGAGCGCGCAAACAAGACAAAAAAGGTAAGGTCGCGTTCTCACACGGCGCGACGTTACCAAAACTACCCGAGCTGTATTCCTAGGGTTACCTAATGGCAGGGAGTGCCATAATAGCTACACACAAGCAACCAAAAAACTAAAAGTACCACCATTACAAAAAAATGTGAAGCAATCCAAAGCCATACACGGTGTAATTAAAGTTACACCACAAAAATAGTGGATTAACTTGAATGCACCTATGGCTTTGAGTGGTAGTACCTACAAAAGCCTTGGATGGCTATGGCAAAAGAAGAGGACCAGGGAAGGACACAGAAAATGGCCGCCTCCATAGGGCCAGGAGGACAGGGACACCCAAAAACAACATGGAAAGGGGATGCACTCAAAATGGCCTCCACCACATGGCAAAATCAGTCACAAAGGAAGCATACACAAAATGGCCGCCACCACATGGCCTGCCCACCAACAACAACATAGCAGAATCATCACAAAGGAAGTAAGTACACACAAAATGGCCCTCACCACTACATGAAAAGAAAGAGAGGACAGACAATAAATGCCTATGCCAAAGGGACAATGCTTTGCTTCACAAAATGAACACACCAGACACCACCCCCCAAATTGGTCACCCCAACCATAAACAAGAAATCATTACATAGAGGACAGAAAGGAACTGGGATTGGCCCATGCTCCAGGAAGACAAAACTACAACCAAATAAGTAAATAACACAAAAATGAGGACTTTTTGGTAGCACAGGGGACACATTAAACATTTTCGAGGAACTTTTATGCAACTCGGGACATATTGTTCGCGAGAATGCAAAATCGGCGTGTTCGGCAACGCGAATCGAGTAAAAAGTCGTTATCGCGTTCCCGAGCCAGTACATTGAGCGCGCGAACAAGACAAAAAAGGTAAGGTCGCGTTCTCACACGGCGCGACGTTACCAAAACTACCCGAGCTGTATTCCTAGGGTTACCTAATGGCAGGGAGTGCCATAATAGCTACACACAAGCAACCAAAAAACTAAAAGTACCACCATTACAAAAAAATGTGAAGCAATCCAAAGCCATACACGGTGTAATTAAAGTTACACCACAAAAATAGTGGATTAACTTGAATGCACCTATGGCTTTGAGTGGTAGTACCTACAAAAGCCTTGGATGGCTATGGCAAAAGAAGAGGACCAGGGAAGGACACAGAAAATGGCCGCCTCCATAGGGCCAGGAGGACAGGGACACCCAAAAACAACATGGAAAGGGGATGCACCCAAAATGGCCTCCACCACATGGCAAAATCAGTCACAAAGGAAGCATACACAAAATGGCCGCCACCACATGGCCTGCCCACCAACAACAACATAGCAGAATCATCACAAAGGAAGTAAGTACACACAAAATGGCCCTCACCACTACATGAAAAGAAAGAGAGGACAGACAATAAATGCCTATGCCAAAGGGACAATGCTTTGCTTCACAAAATGAACACACCAGACACCACCCCCCAAATTGGTCACCCCAACCATAAACAAGAAATCATTACATAGAGGACAGAAAGGAACTGGGAGTGGCCCATGCTCCAGGAAGACAAAACTACAACCAAATAAGTAAATAACACAAAAATGAGGACTTTTTGGTAGCACAGGGGACACATTAAACATTTTCGAGGAACTTTAATGCAACTCGGGACATATTGTTCGCGAGAATGCAAAATCGGCGTGTTCGGCAACGCGAATCGAGTAAAAAGTCGTTATCGCGTTCCCGAGCCAGTACATTGAGCGCGCGAACAAGACAAAAAAGGTAAGGTCGCGTTCTCACACGGCGCGACGTTACCAAAACTACCCGAGCTGTATTCCTAGGGTTACCTAATGGCAGGGAGTGCCATAATAGCTACACACAAGCAACCAAAAAACTAAAAGTACCACGATTACAAAAAAATGTGAAGCAATCCAAAGCCATACACGGTGTAATTAAAGTTACACCACAAAAATAGTGGATTAACTTGAATGCACCTATGGCTTTGAGTGGTAGTACCTACAAAAGCCTTGGATGGCTATGGCAAAAGAAGAGGACCAGGGAAGGACACGGAAAATGGCCGCCTCCATAGGGCCAGGAGGACAGGGACACCCAAAAACAACATGGAAAGGGGATGCACCCAAAATGGCCTCCACCACATGGCAAAATCAGTCACAAAGGAAGCATACACAAAATGGCCGCCACCACATGGCCTGCCCACCAACAACAACATAGCAGAATCATCACAAAGGAAGTAAGTACACACAAAATGGCCCTCACCGCTACATGAAAAGAAAGAGAGGACAGACAATAAATGCCTATGCCAAAGGGACAATGCTTTGCTTCACAAAATGAACACACCAGACACCACCCCCCAAATTGGTCACCCCAACCATAAACAAGAAATCATTACATAGAGGACAGAAAGGAACTGGGAGTGGCCCATGCTCCAGGAAGACAAAACTACAACCAAATAAGTAAATAACACAAAAATGAGGACTTTTTGGTAGCACAGGGGACACATTAAACATTTTCGAGGAACTTTTATGCAACTCGGGACATATTGTTCGCGAGAATGCAAAATCGGCGTGTTCGGCAACGCGAATCGAGTAAAAAGTCGTTATCGCGTTCCCGAGCCAGTACATTGAGCTCGCGAACAAGACAAAAAAGGTAAGGTCGCGTTCTCACACGGCGCGACGTTACCAAAACTACCCGAGCTGTATTCCTAGGGTTACCTAATGGCAGAAATTGACAGACACCCGAAACCTGACATACCCCACACATAAACATAAGATTTTCTAAATCAATCCAGTCCATCCATGATTTCCTAATTAGAGGTACACCAGAAAAACAGTTGATTACCTTTCATGACCCTATGACTAGTACCTCTGGCCTACTGGAAGAGTAGGCCACAAGTTTGGAGGCCTATGGCAAGACCAAAGTGGCTGGGAAACATAAAATGGCCGCCAACAACACATGGCCAGGCCAACCACAGAAAGTTATTACAATAAACTCAAACATGCCTACACACTAACTACATGGAGTACTAGGGTCAGCTATTGGCTTAAAAAAATAAAAAAACTTTTTCATTACACAAACAGAAATTCCACAGCAGACATTGCTATTGCATAATGATGACCATAATCCAATGCCAGCCATGATGTTTGTTTACAAACTTGAATAAAAATTTAAACACAGAATTATGATTTTACCCATGGGTACCTCTCTATGTAGCCTGGATGAAATTTAAAAAGAAATACAAGTTGGGACCTCATAAAAGTAGGCACCCATCAATAATTTAAATCAAGGAATGAATAATGTAGTTAAAACATTTTAAATCAAACAAACACAAGTCTACAACATCATACTCACTCATACATTACTGAACTTACTTGAAAAAGAGAATTCAAAATCCAAACGTCCTCAGTAAGATTCAAAAAAAGCAGTAATGCAGCCAACACACACAGAAAGTGATCCTGCCAGCTCAAAATCCAAATGAAAGTGACCACCTCATGGACAAAGCACTGGGAGGAGCCTGGTGGACAGGAACAGGAAGTTGTAAACTCCAGAGCCCTTCCTCCTTAATATTCAAAAATACAGTAGAAACAGAAAGAGGACTCCTTCCCCCCAAAAAATACATCCAAAGGTACAACTTTGAGGGGTTTCTCACTTGTTTGCTAACCAAAATGGTAATTTATTATTATGGTTTAACTTTTAACATGCTCGCGAGTTATTCTGTGCAAGATTGCAGGTTCTGCGTGTTCGGCAACTCGATCTTACCAACAAACATACTCGCGCGTCCTTATGGCTTTATCGCGCTTCCAATGACGTTATCGCGTTCGCACAGCTGCATGGAAGGGTTTACAAACATGGTGGCCGACGCGACCGGGAAAAAGCGAACGCAGAACCAAGGTAAGCCATTGCCGCGCACGCGATAATGTTATTTAGCGCGCGACAATGTTATTTAGCGCGCGACAACTACGCTCCGCACCGGATAGCGGAGTTATCGGCAGCTACGCGAACTCCGCGGAACGCGGAGTTGCCAAAACTCCGCAAACTCCGCAAACGGAGCGTAGTTCTTCGCCCAGGGTTACTTAAAATGGGTTTATTCACAGCCGCAAGAGATATAAAGAACATTTAGAGTAAATTAATGTTCATGCGAGAACGTTCGATTTTTCATGCTAAACGATCGATGACCCGCAACCTGATGAAACTGCTCCGAGATGACCTAAATGGTCTGTTTTAAAAATTTCCATCTTTCAAACTAATTTTGACTTTCAGATGTGGATCATCACTTTTGGAGCTAAAATGAGCATCTTTATAGTCATTTTCAGGCTTCTAGGGGGCCAAAACTCAAGAATCGGCAGATGGGTAAAAGTGACTTAAAAGGACCCAAATGCCCACTTCGAGGGCTTAAAACGGGTTTATTCACAGCCGCAAGAGATATAAAGAACATTTAGAGTAAATTAATGTTCATGCGAGAACGTTCGATTTTTCATGCTAAACGATCGATGACCCGCGACCTGATGAAACTGCTCCGAGATGACCTAAATGGTCTGTTTTAAAAATTTCCATCTTTCAAACTAATTTTGACTTTCAGATGTGGATCATCACTTTTGGAACTAAAATGAGCATCTTTATAGTCATTTTCAGGCTTCTAGGGGGCCAAAACTCAAGAATCGGCAGATAGGTAAAAGTGACTTAAAAGGACCCAAATGCCCACTTCGAGGGCTTAAAACGGGTTTATTCACTGCGGGAAGAGATATAAAGAACATTTAGAGTAAATTAATGTATATGCGAGAACGTTCGATTTTTAATGCTAAACGATCGATGACCCGCGACCTGATGAAACTGCTCCGAGATGACCTAAATGGTCTGTTTTAAAAATTTCCATCTTTCAAACTAATTTTGACTTTGAGATGTGGATCATCACTTTTGGAGCTAAAATGAGCATCTTTATAGTCATTTTCAGGCTTCTAGGGGGCCAAAACTCAAGAATCCGCAGATGGGTAAAAGTGACTTAAAAGGACCCAAATGCCCACTTCGAGGGCTTAAAACGGGTTTATTCACAGCCGCAAGAGATATAAAGAACATTTAGAGTAAATTAATGTTCATGCGAGAACGTTCGATTTTTCATGCTAAACGATCGATGACCCGCGACCTGATGAAACTGCTCCGAGATGACCTAAATGGTCTGTTTTAAAAATTTCCATCTTTCAAACTAATTTTGACTTTCAGATGTGGATCATCACTTTTGGAGCTAAAATGAGCATCTTTATAGTCATTTTCATGCTTCTAGGGAGCCAAAACTCAAGAATTGGCGGATGGGTAAAAGTGACTTAAAAGGACCCAAATGCCCACTTCGAGGGCTTAAAACGGGTTTATTCACAGCCGCAAGAGATATAAAGAACATTTAGAGTAAATTAATGTTCATGCGAGAACGTTCGATTTTTCATGCTAAACGATCGATGACCCGCGACCTGATGAAACTGCTCCGAGATTACCTAAATGGTCTGTTTTAAAAATTTCCATCTTTCAAACTAATTTTGACTTTCAGATGTGGATCATCACTTTTGGAGCTAAAATGAGCATCTTTATAGTCATTTTCAGGCTTCTAGGGGGCCAAAACTCAAGAATCGGCAGATGGGTAAAAGTGACTTAAAAGGACCCAAATGCCCACTTCGAGGGCTTAAAACGGGTTTATTCACAGCCGCAAGAGATATAAAGAACATTTAGAGTAAATTAATGTTCATGCGAGAACGTTCGATTTTTCATGCTAAACGATCGATGACCCGCGACCTGATGAAACTGCTCCGAGATGACCTAAATGGTCTGTTTTAAAAATTTCCATCTTTCAAACTAATTTTGACTTTCAGATGTGGATCATCACTTTTGGAGCTAAAATGAGCATCTTTATAGTAATTTTCAGGCTTCTAGGGGGCCAAAACTCAAGAATTGGCGGATGGGTAAAAGTGACTTAAAAGGACCCAAATGCCCACTTCGAGAGCTTAAAACGGGTTTATTCACTGCGGGAAGAGATATAAAGAACATTTAGAGTAAATTAATGTATATGCGAGAACGTTCGATTTTTAATGCTAAACGATCAATGACCCGCGACCTGATGAAATTGCTCCGAGATGACCAAAATGGTCCGTTTAAAAAATTTCCATCTTTCAACTAATTTTGACTTTCAGATGTGGATCATCACTTTTGGAGCTAAAATGAGCATCTTTATAGTCATTTTCAGGCTTCTAGGGGGCCAAAACTCAAGAATCGGCAGATGGGTAAAAGAGACTTAAAAGGACCCAAATGCCCACTTCGAGGGCTTAAAACGGGTTTATTCACTGCGGGAAGAGATATAAAGAACATTTAGAGTAAATTAATGTTCATGCAAGAACGTTCGATTTTTCATGCTAAACGATCGATGACCCGCGACCTGATGAAACTGCTCCGAGATGACCTAAATGGTCTGTTTTAAAAATTTCCATCTTTCAAACTAATTTTGACTTTCAGATGTGGATCATCACTTTTGGAGCTAAAATGAGCATCTTTATAGTAATTTTCAGGCTTCTAGGGGGCCAAAACTCAAGAATTGGCGGATGGGTAAAAGTGACTTAAAAGGACCCAAATGCCCACTTCGAGGGCTTAAAACATGTTTATTCACTGCGGGAAGAGATATAAAGAACATTTAGAGTAAATTAATGTATATGCGAGCACGTCCGATTTTTCATGCTAAACGATCGATGACCCGCGACCTGATGAAATTGCTCCGAGATGACCAAAATGGTCCGTTAAAAAATTTCCATCTTTTAACTAATTTTGACTTTCAGATGTGGATCATCACTTTTGGAGCTAAAATGAGCATCTTTATAGTAATTTTCAGGCTTCTAGGGGGCCAAAACCCAAGAATTGGCGGATGGGTAAAAGTGACTTAAAAGGACCCAAATGCCCACTTCGAGGGCTTAAAACGGGTTTATTCACTGCGGGAAGAGATATAAAGAACATTTAGAGTAAATTAATGTATATGCGAGAACGTTCGATTTTTAATGCTAAACGATCAATGACCCGCGACCTGATGAAATTGCTCCGAGATGACCAAAATGGTCCGTTTAAAAAATTTCCATCTTTCAACTAATTTTGACTTTCAGATGTGGATCATCACTTTTGGAGCTAAAATGAGCATCTTTATAGTAATTTTCAGGCTTCTAGGGGGCCAAAACTCAAGAATTGGCGGATGGGTAAAAGTGACTTAAAAGGACCCAAATGCCCACTTCGAGGGCTTAAAACGGGTTTATTCACAGCCGCAAGAGATATAAAGAACATTTAGAGTAAATTAATGTTCATGCGAGAACGTTCGATTTTTCATGCTAAACGATCGATGACCCGCGACCTGATGAAACTGCTCCGAGATGACCTAAATGGTCTGTTTTAAAAATTTCCATCTTTCAAACTAATTTTGACTTTCAGATGTGGATCATCACTTTTGGAGCTAAAATGAGCATCTTTATAGTCATTTTCAGGCTTCTAGGGGGCCAAAACTCAAGAATCGGCAGATGGGTAAAAGTGACTTAAAAGGACCCAAATGCCCACTTCGAGGGCTTAAAACGGGTTTATTCACAGCCGCAAGAGATATAAAGAACATTTAGAGTAAATTAATGTTCATGCGAGAACGTTCGATTTTTCATGCTAAACGATCGATGACCCGCGACCTGATGAAACTGCTCCGAGATGACCAAAATGGTCCGTTTAAAAAATGTCCATCTTTTAACTAATTTTGACTTTCAGATGTGGATCATCACTTTTGGAGCTAAAATGAGCATCTTTATAGTCATTTTCATGCTTCTAGGGAGCCAAAACTCAAGAATTGGCGGAAGGGTAAAAGTGACTTAAAAGGACCCAAATGCCCACTTCGAGGGCTTAAAACGTTTTTATATACTGCGGGAAGAGATATAAAGAACATGTAGAGTAAATTAATGTATATGCGAGCACGTCCGATTTTTCATGCTAAGCGATCGATGACCCGCGACCTGATGAAATTGCTCCGAGATGACCAAAATGGTCCGTTTAAAAAATTTCCATCTTTTAACTAATTTTGACTTTCAGATGTGGATCATCACTTTTGGAGCTAAAATGAGCATCTTTATAGTAATTTTCAGGCTTCTAGGGGGCCAAAACTCAAGAATTGGCGGATGGGTAAAAGTGACTTAAAAGGACCCAAATGCCCACTTCGAGGGCTTAAAACGGGTTTATTCACAGCCGCAAGAGATATAAAGAACATTTAGAGTAAATTAATGTTCATGCGAGAACGTTCGATTTTTCATGCTAAACGATCGATGACCCGCGACCTGATGAAACTGCTCCGAGATGACCTAAATGGTCTGTTTTAAAAATTTCCATCTTTCAAACTAATTTTGACTTTCAGATGTGGATCATCACTTTTGGAGCTAAAATTAGCATCTTTATAGTCATTTTCAGGCTTCTAGGGGGCCAAAACTCAAGAATCGGCAGATGGGTAAAAGTGACTTAAAAGGACCCAAATGCCCACTTCGAGGGCTTAAAACGGGTTTATTCACAGCCGCAAGAGATATAAAGAACATTTAGAGTAAATTAATGTTCATGCGAGAACGTACGATTTTTCATGCTAAACGATCGATGACCCGCGACCTGATGAAACTGCTCCGAGATGACCTAAATGGTCTGTTTTAAATATTTCCATCTTTCAAACTAATTTTGACTTTCAGATGTGGATCATCACTTTTGGAGCTAAAATGAGCATCTTTATAGTCATTTTCATGCTTCTAGGGAGCCAAAACTCAAGAATTGGCGGAAGGGTAAAAGTGACTTAAAAGGACCCAAAAGCCCACTTCGAGGGCTTAAAACGTGTTTATTCACTGCGGGAAGAGATATAAAGAACATTTAGAGTAAATTAATGTATATGCGAGCACGTCCGATTTTTCATGCTAAACGATCGATGACCCGCGACCTGATGAAACTGCTCCGAGATGACCTAAATGGTCTGTTTTAAAAATTTCCATCTTTCAAACTAATTTTGACTTTCAGATGTGGATCATCACTTTTGGAGCTAAAATGAGCATCTTTATAGTCATTTTCAGGCTTCTAGGGGGCCAAAACTCAAGAATCGGCAGATGGGTAAAAGTGACTTAAAAGGACCCAAATGCCCACTTCGAGGGCTTAAAACGGGTTTATTCACAGCCGCAAGAGATATAAAGAACATTTAGAGTAAATTAATGTTCATGCGAGAACGTTCGATTTTTCATGCTAAACGATCGATGACCCGCGACCTGATGAAACTGCTCCGAGATGACCAAAATGGTCCGTTTAAAAAATTTCCATCTTTTAACTAATTTTGACTTTCAGATGTGGATCATCACTTTTGGAGCTAAAATAGCATCTTTATAGTCATTTTCATGCTTCTAGGGAGCCAAAACTCAAGAATTGGCGGAAGGGTAAAAAGTGACTTAAAAGGACCCAAATGCCCACTTCGAGGGCTTAAAACGTGTTTATTCACTGCGGGAAGAGATATAAAGAACATTTAGAGTAAATTAATGTATATGCGAGCACGTCCGATTTTTCATGCTAAACGATCGATGACCCGCGACCTGATGAAATTGCTCCGAGATGACCAAAATGGTCCGTTTAAAAAATTTCCATCTTTCAACTAATTTTGACTTTCAGATGTGGATCATCACTTTTGGAGCTAAAATGAGCATCTTTATAGTAATTTTCAGGCTTCTAGGGGGCCAAAACTCAAGAATTGGCGGATGGGTAAAAGTGACTTAAAAGGACCCAAATGCCAACTTCGAGGGCTTAAAACGGGTTTATTCACAGCCGCAAGAGATATAAAGAACATTTAGAGTAAATTAATGTTCATGCGAGAACGTTCGATTTTTCATGCTAAACGATCGATGACCCGCGACCTGATGAAACTGCTCCGAGATGACCTAAATGGTCTGTTTTAAAAATTTCCATCTTTCAAACTAATTTTGACTTTCAGATGTGGATCATCACTTTTGGAGCTAAAATGAGCATCTTTATAGTCATTTTCAGGCTTCTAGGGGGCCAAAACTCAAGAATCGGCAGATGGGTAAAAGTGACTTAAAAGGACCCAAATGCCCACTTCGAGGGCTTAAAACGGGTTTATTCACAGCCGCAAGAGATATAAAGAACATTTAGAGTAAATTAATGTTCATGCGAGAACGTTCGATTTTTCATGCTAAACGATCGATGACCCGCGACCTGATGAAACTGCTCCGAGATGACCTAAATGGTCTGTTTTAAAAATTTCCATCTTTCAAACTAATTTTGACTTTCAGATGTGGATCATCACTTTTGGAGCTAAAATGAGCATCTTTATAGTCATTTTCATGCTTCTAGGGAGCCAAAACTCAAGAATTGGCGGAAGGGTAAAAGTGACTTAAAAGGACCCAAATGCCCACTTCGAGGGCTTAAAACGGGTTTATTCACTGCGGGAAGAGATATAAAGAACATTTAGAGTAAATTAATGTTCATGCGAGAACGTTCGATTTTTCATGCTAAACGATCGATGACCCGCGACCTGATGAAACTGCTCCGAAATGACCTAAATGGTCTGTTTTAAAAATTTCCATCTTTCAAACTAATTTTGACTTTCAGATGTGGATCATCACTTTTGGAGCTAAAATGAGCATCTTTATAGTCATTTTCAGGCTTCTAGGGGGCCAAAACTCAAGAATCGGCAGATGGGTAAAAGTGACTTAAAAGGACCCAAATGCCCACTTCGAGGGCTTAAAATGGGTTTATTCACAGCCGCAAGAGATATAAAGAACATTTAGAGTAAATTAATGTTCATGCGAGAACGTTCGATTTTTCATGCTAAACGATC
Source organism: Lissotriton vulgaris (assembly GCF_964263255.1). NCBI lineage: Eukaryota > Metazoa > Chordata > Amphibia > Caudata > Salamandridae > Lissotriton > Lissotriton vulgaris. Next base: position 130,521 of record NW_028241907.1, read on the forward strand.
GATGACCCGCGACCTGATGAAACTGCTCCGAGATGACCAAAATGGTCCGTTTAAAAAATTTCCATCTTTTAACTAATTTTGACTTTCAGATGTGGATCATCACTTTTGGAGCTAAAATGAGCATCTTTATAGTCATTTTCATGCTTCTAGGGAGCCAAAACTCAAGAATTGGCGGAAGGGTAAAAGTGACTTAAAAGGACCCAAATGCCCACTTCGAGGGCTTAAAACGTGTTTATTCACTGCGGGAAGAGATATAAAGAACATTTAGAGTAAATTAATGTATATGCAAGCACGTCCGATTTTTCATGCTAAACAATCGATGACCCGCGACCTGATGAAATTGCTCCGAGATGACCAAAATGGTCCGTTTAAAAAATTTCCATCTTTTAACTAATTTTGACTTTCAGATGTGGATCATCACTTTTGGAGCTAAAATGAGCATCTTTATAGTAATTTTCAGGCTTCTAGGGGGCCAAAACTCAAGAATTGGCGGATGGGTAAAAGTGACTTAAAAGGACCCAAATGCCCACTTCGAGGGCTTAAAACATGTTTATTCACTGCGGGAAGAGATATAAAGAACATTTAGAGTAAATTAATGTATATGCGAGCACGTCCGATTTTTCATGCTAAACGATCGATGACCCGCGACCTGATGAAATTGCTCCGAGATGACCAAAATGGTCCGTTTAAAAAATTTCCATCTTTTAACTAATTTTGACTTTCAGATGTGGATCATCACTTTTGGAGCTAAAATGAGCATCTTTATAGTAATTTTCAGGCTTCTAGGGGGCCAAAACCCAAGAATTGGCGGATGGGTAAAAGTGACTTAAAAGGACCCAAATGCCCACTTCGAGGGCTTAAAACGGGTTTATTCACTGCGGGAAGAGATATAAAGAACATTTAGAGTAAATTAATGTATATGCGAGAACGTTCGATTTTTAATGCTAAACGATCAATGACCCGCGACCTGATGAAATTGCTCCGAGATGACCAAAATGGTCCGTTTAAAAAATTTCCATCTTTCAACTAATTTTGACTTTCAGATGTGGATCATCACTTTTGGAGCTAAAATGAGCATCTTTATAGTAATTTTCAGGCTTCTAGGGGGCCAAAACTCAAGAATTGGCGGATGGGTAAAAGTGACTTAAAAGGACCCAAATGCCCACTTCGAGGGCTTAAAACGGGTTTATTCACAGCCGCAAGAGATATAAAGAACATTTAGAGTAAATTAATGTTCATGCGAGAACGTTCGATTTTTCATGCTAAACGATCGATGACCCGCGACCTGATGAAACTGCTCCGAGATGACCTAAATGGTCTGTTTTAAAAATTTCCATCTTTCAAACTAATTTTGACTTTCAGATGTGGATCATCACTTTTGGAGCTAAAATGAGCATCTTTATAGTCATTTTCAGGCTTCTAGGGGGCCAAAACTCAAGAATTGGCAGATGGGTAAAAGTGACTTAAAAGGACCCAAATGCCCACTTCGAGGGCTTAAAACGGGTTTATTCACAGCCGCAAGAGATATAAAGAACATTTAGAGTAAATTAATGTTCATGCGAGAACGTTCGATTTTTCATGCTAAACGATCAATGACCCGCGACCTGATGAAACTGCTCCGAGATGACCTAAATGGCCTGTTTTAAAAATTTCCATCTTTCAAACTAATTTTGACTTTCAGATGTGGATCATCACTTTTGGAGCTAAAATGAGCATCTTTATAGTCATTTTCAGGCTTCTAGGGGGCCAAAACTCAAGAATCGGCAGATGGGTAAAAGTGACTTAAAAGGACCCAAATGCCCACTTCGAGGGCTTAAAACGGGTTTATTCACAGCCGCAAGAGATATAAAGAACATTTAGAGTAAATTAATGTTCATGCGAGAACGTTCGATTTTTCATGCTAAACGATCGATGACCCGCGACCTGATGAAACTGCTCCGAGATGACCAAAATGGTCCGTTTAAAAAATGTCCATCTTTTAACTAATTTTGACTTTCAGATGTGGATCATCACTTTTGGAGCTAAAATGAGCATCTTTATAGTCATTTTCATGCTTCTAGGGAGCCAAAACTCAAGAATTGGCGGAAGGGTAAAAGTGACTTAAAAGGACCCAAATGCCCACTTCGAGGGCTTAAAACGTTTTTATATACTGCGGGAAGAGATATAAAGAACATGTAGAGTAAATTAATGTATATGCGAGCACGTCCGATTTTTCATGCTAAGCGATCGATGACCCGCGACCTGATGAAATTGCTCCGAGATGACCAAAATGGTCCGTTTAAAAAATTTCCATCTTTTAACTAATTTTGACTTTCAGATGTGGATCATCACTTTTGGAGCTAAAATGAGCATCTTTATAGTAATTTTCAGGCTTCTAGGGGGCCAAAACTCAAGAATTGGCGGATGGGTAAAAGTGACTTAAAAGGACCCAAATGCCCACTTCGAGGGCTTAAAACGGGTTTATTCACAGCCGCAAGAGATATAAAGAACATTTAGAGTAAATTAATGTTCATGCGAGAACGTTCGATTTTTCATGCTAAACGATCGATGACCCGCGACCTGATGAAACTGCTCCGAGATGACCTAAATGGTCTGTTTTAAAAATTTCCATCTTTCAAACTAATTTTGACTTTCAGATGTGGATCATCACTTTTGGAGCTAAAATTAGCATCTTTATAGTCATTTTCAGGCTTCTAGGGGGCCAAAACTCAAGAATCGGCAGATGGGTAAAAGTGACTTAAAAGGACCCAAATGCCCACTTCGAGGGCTTAAAACGGGTTTATTCACAGCCGCAAGAGATATAAAGAACATTTAGAGTAAATTAATGTTCATGCGAGAACGTACGATTTTTCATGCTAAACGATCGATGACCCGCGACCTGATGAAACTGCTCCGAGATGACCTAAATGGTCTGTTTTAAATATTTCCATCTTTCAAACTAATTTTGACTTTCAGATGTGGATCATCACTTTTGGAGCTAAAATGAGCATCTTTATAGTCATTTTCATGCTTCTAGGGAGCCAAAACTCAAGAATTGGCGGAAGGGTAAAAGTGACTTAAAAGGACCCAAAAGCCCACTTCGAGGGCTTAAAACGTGTTTATTCACTGCGGGAAGAGATATAAAGAACATTTAGAGTAAATTAATGTATATGCGAGCACGTCCGATTTTTCATGCTAAACGATCGATGACCCGCGACCTGATGAAACTGCTCCGAGATGACCTAAATGGTCTGTTTTAAAAATTTCCATCTTTCAAACTAATTTTGACTTTCAGATGTGGATCATCACTTTTGGAGCTAAAATGAGCATCTTTATAGTCATTTTCAGGCTTCTAGGGGGCCAAAACTCAAGAATCGGCAGATGGGTAAAAGTGACTTAAAAGGACCCAAATGCCCACTTCGAGGGCTTAAAACGGGTTTATTCACAGCCGCAAGAGATATAAAGAACATTTAGAGTAAATTAATGTTCATGCGAGAACGTTCGATTTTTCATGCTAAACGATCGATGACCCGCGACCTGATGAAACTGCTCCGAGATGACCAAAATGGTCCGTTTAAAAAATTTCCATCTTTTAACTAATTTTGACTTTCAGATGTGGATCATCACTTTTGGAGCTAAAATGAGCATCTTTATAGTCATTTTCATGCTTCTAGGGAGCCAAAACTCAAGAATTGGCGGAAGGGTAAAAGTGACTTAAAAGGACCCAAATGCCCACTTCGAGGGCTTAAAACGTGTTTATTCACTGCGGGAAGAGATATAAAGAACATTTAGAGTAAATTAATGTATATGCGAGCACGTCCGATTTTTCATGCTAAACGATCGATGACCCGCGACCTGATGAAATTGCTCCGTGATGACCAAAATGGTCCGTTTAAAAAATTTCCATCTTTCAACTAATTTTGACTTTCAGATGTGGATCATCACTTTTGGAGCTAAAATGAGCATCTTTATAGTAATTTTCAGGCTTCTAGGGGGCCAAAACTCAAGAATTGGCGGATGGGTAAAAGTGACTTAAAAGGACCCAAATGCCAACTTCGAGGGCTTAAAACGGGTTTATTCACAGCCGCAAGAGATATAAAGAACATTTAGAGTAAATTAATGTTCATGCGAGAACGTTCGATTTTTCATGCTAAACGATCGATGACCCGCGACCTGATGAAACTGCTCCGAGATGACCTAAATGGTCTGTTTTAAAAATTTCCATCTTTCAAACTAATTTTGACTTTCAGATGTGGATCATCACTTTTGGAGCTAAAATGAGCATCTTTATAGTCATTTTCAGGCTTCTAGGGGGCCAAAACTCAAGAATCGGCAGATGGGTAAAAGTGACTTAAAAGGACCCAAATGCCCACTTCGAGGGCTTAAAACGGGTTTATTCACAGCCGCAAGAGATATAAAGAACATTTAGAGTAAATTAATGTTCATGCGAGAACGTTCGATTTTTCATGCTAAACGATCGATGACCCGCGACCTGATGAAACTGCTCCGAGATGACCTAAATGGTCTGTTTTAAAAATTTCCATCTTTCAAACTAATTTTGACTTTCAGATGTGGATCATCACTTTTGGAGCTAAAATGAGCATCTTTATAGTCATTTTCATGCTTCTAGGGAGCCAAAACTCAAGAATTGGCGGAAGGGTAAAAGTGACTTAAAAGGACCCAAATGCCCACTTCGAGGGCTTAAAACGTGTTTATTCACTGCGGGAAGAGATATAAAGAACATTTAGAGTAAATTAATGTTCATGCGAGAACGTTCGATTTTTCATGCTAAACGATCGATGACCCGCGACCTGATGAAACTGCTCCGAGATGACCAAAATGGTCCGTTTAAAAAATTTCCATCTTTTAACTAATTTTGACTTTCAGATGTGGATCATCACTTTTGGAGCTAAAATGAGCATCTTTATAGTCATTTTCATGCTTCTAGGGAGCCAAAACTCAAGAATTGGCGGAAGGGTAAAAGTGACTTAAAAGGACCCAAATGCCCACTTCGAGGGCTTAAAACGTGTTTATTCACTGCGGGAAGAGATATAAAGAACATTTAGAGTAAATTAATGTATATGCAAGCACGTCCGATTTTTCATGCTAAACAATCGATGACCCGCGACCTGATGAAATTGCTCCGAGATGACCAAAATGGTCCGTTTAAAAAATTTCCATCTTTTAACTAATTTTGACTTTCAGATGTGGATCATCACTTTTGGAGCTAAAATGAGCATCTTTATAGTAATTTTCAGGCTTCTAGGGGGCCAAAACTCAAGAATTGGCGGATGGGTAAAAGTGACTTAAAAGGACCCAAATGCCCACTTCGAGGGCTTAAAACGGGTTTATTCACAGCCGCAAGAGATATAAAGAACATTTAGAGTAAATTAATGTTCATGCGAGAACGTTCGATTTTTCATGCTAAACGATCGATGACCCGCGACCTGATGAAACTGCTCCGAGATGACCTAAATGGTCTGTTTTAAAAATTTCCATCTTTCAAACTAATTTTGACTTTCAGATGTGGATCATCACTTTTGGAGCTAAAATGAGCATCTTTATAGTCATTTTCAGGCTTCTAGGGGGCCAAAACTCAAGAATCGGCAGATGGGTAAAAGTGACTTAAAAGGACCCAAATGCCCACTTCGAGGGCTTAAAACGTGTTTATTCACAGCCGCAAGAGATATAAAGAACATTTAGAGTAAATTAATGTTCATGCGAGAACGTTCGATTTTTCATGCTAAACGATCGATGACCCGCGACCTGATGAAACTGCTCCGAGATGACCAAAATGGTCCGTTTAAAAATTTTTAATCTTTTAACTAATTTTGACTTTCAGATGTGGATCATCACTTTTGGAGCTAAAATGAGCATCTTTATAGTCATTTTCATGCTTCTAGGGAGCCAAAACTCAAGAATTGGCGGAAGGGTAAAAGTGACTTAAAAGGACCCAAATGCCCACTTCGAGGGCTTAAAACGTGTTTATTCACTGCGGGAAGAGATATAAAGAACATTTAGAGTAAATTAATGTATATGCGAGCACGTCCGATTTTTCATGCTAAACGATCGATGACCCGCGACCTGATGAAATTGCTCCGAGATGACCAAAATGGTCCGTTTAAAAAATTTCCATCTTTTAACTAATTTTGACTTTCAGATGTGGATCATCACTTTTGGAGCTAAAATTAGCATCTTTATAGTAATTTTCAGGCTTCTAGGGGGCCAAAACTCAAGAATTGGCGGATGGGTAAAAGTGACTTAAAAGGACCCAAATGCCCACTTCGAGGGCTTAAAACGGGTTTATTCACAGCCGCAAGAGATATAAAGAACATTTAGAGTAAATTAATGTTCATGCGAGAACGTTCGATTTTTCATGCTAAACGATCGATGACCCGCGACCTGATGAAACTGCTCCGAGATGACCTAAATGGTCTGTTTTAAAAATTTCCATCTTTCAAACTAATTTTGACTTTCAGATGTGGATCATCACTTTTGGAGCTAAAATGAGCATCTTTATAGTCATTTTCAGGCTTCTAGGGGGCCAAAACTCAAGAATCGGCAGATGGGTAAAAGTGACTTAAGAGGACCCAAATGCCCACTTCGAGGGCTTAAAACGGGTTTATTCACAGCCGCAAGAGATATAAAGAACATTTAGAGTAAATTAATGTTCATGCGAGAACGTTCGATTTTTCATGCTAAACGATCGATGACCCGCGACCTGATGAAACTGCTCCGAGATGACCTAAATGGTCTGTTTTAAAAATTTCCATCTTTCAAACTAATTTTGACTTTCAGATGTGGATCATCACTTTTGGAGCTAAAATGAGCATCTTTATAGTCATTTTCAGGCTTCTAGGGGGCCAAAACTCAAGAATCGGCAGATGGGTAAAAGTGACTTAAAAGGACCCAAATGCCCACTTCCAGGGCTTAAAACGGGTTTATTCACAGCCTCAAGAGATATAAAGAACATTTAGAGTAAATTAATGTTCATGCGAGAACGTTCGATTTTTCATGCTAAACGATCGATGACCCGCGACCTGATGAAACTGCTCCGAGATGACCAAAATGGTCCGTTTAAAAAATTTCCATCTTTTAACTAATTTTGACTTTCAGATGTGGATCATCACTTTCGGAGCTAAAATGAGCATCTTTATAGTCATTTTCATGCTTCTAGGTAGCCAAAACTCAAGAATTGGCGGAAGGGTAAAAGTGACTTAAAAGGACCCAAATGCCCACTTCGAGGGCTTAAAACGTGTTTATTCACTGCGGGAAGAGATATAAAGAACATTTAGAGTAAATTAATGTATATGCGAGCACGTCCGATTTTTCATGCTAAACGATCGATGACCCGCGACCTGATGAAATTGCTCCGAGATGACCAAAATGGTCCGTTTAAAAAATTTCCATCTTTTAACTAATTTTGACTTTCAGATGTGGATCATCACTTTTGGAGCTAAAATTAGCATCTTTATAGTCATTTTCAGGCTTCTAGGGGGCCAAAACTCAAGAATTGGCGGATGGGTAAAAGTGACTTAAAAGGACCCAAATGCCCACTTCGAGGGCTTAAAACGGGTTTATTCACAGCCGCAAGAGATATAAAGAACATTTAGAGTAAATTAATGTTCATGCGAGAACGTTCGATTTTTCATGCTAAACGATCGATGACCCGCGACCTGATGAAACTGCTCCGAGATGACCTAAATGGTCTGTTTTAAAAATTTCCATCTTTCAAACTAATTTTGACTTTCAGATGTGGATCATCACTTTTGGAGCTAAAATGAGCATCTTTATAGTCATTTTCAGGCTTCTAGGGGGCCAAAACTCAAGAATCGGCAGATGGGTAAAAGTGACTTAAAAGGACCCAAATGCCCACTTCGAGGGCTTAAAACGGGTTTATTCACAGCCGCAAGAGATATAAAGAACATTTAGAGTAAATTAATGTTCATGCGAGAACGTTCGATTTTTCATGCTAAACGATCGATGACCCGCGACCTGATGAAACTGCTCCGAGATGACCTAAATGGTCTGTTTTAAAAATTTCCATCTTTCAAACTAATTTTGACTTTCAGATGTGGATCATCACTTTTGGAGCTAAAATGAGCATCTTTATAGTCATTTTCAGGCTTCTAGGGGGCCAAAACTCAAGAATCGGCAGATGGGTAAAAGTGACTTAAAAGGACCCAAATGCCCACTTCGAGGGCTTAAAACGGGTTTATTCACAGCCGCAAGAGATATAAAGAACATTTAGAGTAAATTAATGTTCATGCGAGAACGTTCGATTTTTCATGCTAAACGATCGATGACCCGCGACCTGATGAAACTGCTCCGAGATGACCTAAATGGTCTGTTTTAAAAATTTCCATCTTTCAAACTAATTTTGACTTTCAGATGTGGATCATCACTTTTGGAGCTAAAATGAGCATCTTTATAGTCATTTTCAGGCTTCTAGGGGGCCAAAACTCAAGAATTGGCGGATGGGTAAAAGTGACTTAAAAGGACCCAAATGCCCACTTCGAGGGCTTAAAACGTGTTTATTCACTGCGGGAAGAGATATAAAGAACATTTAGAGTAAATTAATGTATATGCGAGCACGTCCGATTTTTCATGCTAAACGATCGATGACCCGCGACCTGATGAAATTGCTCCGAGATGACCAAAATGGTCTGTTTAAAAAATTTCCATCTTTTAACTAATTTTGACTTTCAGATGTGGATCATCACTTTTGGAGCTAAAATGAGCATCTTTATAGTAATTTTCAGGCTTCTAGGGGGCCAAAACTCAAGAATTGGCGGATGGGTAAAAGTGACTTAAAAGGACCCAAATGCCCACTCCGAGGGCTTAAAACGGGTTTATTCACTGTGGGAAGAGATATAAAGAACATTTAGAGTAAATTAATGTATATGCGAGAACGTTCGATTTTTAATTCTAAACGATCGATGACCCGCGACCAGATGAAATTGCTCCAAGATGACCGAAATGGTCCGTTCTAAAAAATTTCATCTTTCAAACTAATTTTGACTTTCGGATGTGGATCATCACTTTTGGAACTAAAATGAGCATCTTTATAGTCATTTTCAGGCTTCTAGGGGGCCAAAACTCAAGAATCGGCAGATGGGTAAAAGTGACTTAAAAGGACCCAAATGCCCACTTCGAGGGCTTAAAACGGGTTTATTCACAGCCGCAAGAGATATGAAGAACATTTAGAGTAAATTAATGTTCATGCGAGAACGTTCGATTTTTCATGCTAAACGATCGATGACCCGCGACCTGATGAAACTGCTCCGAGATGACCTAAATGGTCTGTTTTAAAAATTTCCATCTTTCAAACTAATTTTGACTTTCAGATGTGGATCATCACTTTTGGAGCTAAAATGAGCATCTTTATAGTCATTTTCATGCTTCTAGGGAGCCAAAACTCAAGAATTGGCGGAAGGGTAAAAGTGACTTAAAAGGACCCAAATGCCCACTTCGAGGGCTTAAAACGTGTTTATTCACTGCGGGAAGAGATATAAAGAACAGTTAGAGTAAATTAATGTATATGCGAGAACGTTCGATTTTTCATGCTAAACGATCGATGACCCGCGACCAGATGAAATTGCTCCAAGATGACCGAAATGGTCCGTTTTAAAAAATGTCATCTTTCAAACTAATTTTGACTTTCGGATGTGGATCATCACTTTTGGAACTAAAATGAGCATCTTTATAGTCATTTTCAGGCTTCTAGGGGGCCAAAACTCAAGAATCGGCAGATGGGTAAAAGTGACTTAAAAGGACCCAAATGCCCACTTCGAGGGCTTAAAACGGGTTTATTCACAGCCGCAAGAGATATGAAGAACATTTAGAGTAAATTAATGTTCATGCGAGAACGTTCGATTTTTCATGCTAAACGATCGATGACCCGCGACCTGATGAAACTGCTCCGAGATGACCTAAATGGTCTGTTTTAAAAATTTCCATCTTTCAAACTAATTTTGACTTTCAGATGTGGATCATCACTTTTGGAGCTAAAATGAGCATCTTTATAGTCATTTTCATGCTTCTAGGGAGCCAAAACTCAAGAATTGGCGGAAGGGTAAAAGTGACTTAAAAGGACCCAAATGCCCACTTCGAGGGCTTAAAACGTGTTTATTCACTGCGGGAAGAGATATAAAGAACAGTTAGAGTAAATTAATGTATATGCGAGAACGTTCGATTTTTCATGCTAAACGATTAATGACCCGCGACCTGATGAAATTGCTCCGAGATGACCAAAATGGTCCGTTGAAAAAATTTCCATCTTTTAACTAATTTTGACTTTCAGATGTGGATCATCACTTTTGGAGCTAAAATGAGCATCTTTATAGTAATTTTCAGGCTTCTAGGGGGCCAAAACTCAAGAATTGGCGGATGGGTAAAAGTGACTTAAAAGGACCCAAATGCCCACTTCGAGGGCTTAAAACGGGTTTATTCACTGCGGGAAGAGATATAAAGAACATTTAGAGTAAATTAATGTATATGCAAGAACGTTCGATTTTTAATGCTAAACGATCGATGACCCGCGACCAGATGAAATTGCTCCAAGATGACCGAAATGGTCCGTTTTAAAAAATTTCATCTTTCAAACTAATTTTGACTTTCAGATGTGGATCATCACTTTTGGAGCTAAAATGAGCATCTTTATCGTCATTTTCAGGCTTCTAGGGGGCCAAAACTCAAGAATCGGCAGATGGGTAAAAGTGACTTAAAAGGACCCAAATGCCCACTTCGAGGGCTTAAAACGGGTTTATTCACAGCCGCAAGAGATATAAAGAACATTTAGAGTAAATTAATGTTCATGCGAGAACGTTCGATTTTTCATGCTAAACGATCGATGACCCGCGACCTGATGAAACTGCTCCGAGATGACCTAAATGGTCTGTTTTAAAAATGTCCATCTTTCAAACTAATTTTGACTTTCAGATGTGGATCATCACTTTTGGAGCTAAAATGAGCATCTTTATAGTCATTTTCATGCTTCTAGGGAGCCAAAACTCAAGAATTGGCGGATGGGTAAAAGTGACTTAAAAGGACCCAAATGCCCACTTCGAGGGCTTAAAACGGGTTTATTCACAGCCGCAAGAGATATAAAGAACATTTAGAGTAAATTAATGTTCATGCGAGAACGTTCGATTTTTCATGCTAAACGATCGATGACCCGCGACCTGATGAAACTGCTCCGAGATGACCTAAATGGTCTGTTTTAAAAATTTCCATCTTTCAAACTAATTTTGACTTTCAGATGTGGATCATCACTTTTGGAGCTAAAATGAGCATCTTTATAGTCATTTTCAGGCTTCTAGGGGGCCAAAACTCAAGAATCGGCAGATGGGTAAAAGTGACTTAAAAGGACCCAAATGCCCACTTCGAGGGCTTAAAACGGGTTTATTTACAGCCGCAAGAGATATAAAGAACATTTAGAGTAAATTAATGTTCATGCGAGAACGTTCGATTTTTCATGCTAAACGATCGATGACCCGCGACCTGATGAAACTGCTCCGAGATGACCTAAATGGTCTGTTTTAAAAATTTCCATCTTTCAAACTAATTTTGACTTTCAGATGTGGATCATCACTTTTGGAGCTAAAATGAGCATCTTTATAGTCATTTTCAGGCTTCTAGGGGGCCAAAACTCAAGAATCGGCAGATGGGTAAAAGTGACTTAAAAGGACCCAAATGCCCACTTCGAGGGCTTAAAACAGGTTTATTCACAGCCGCAAGAGATATAAAGAACATTTAGAGTAAATTAATGTTCATGCAAGAACGTTCGATTTTTCATGCTAAACGATCGATGACCCGCGACCTGATGAAACTGCTCCGAGATGACCTAAATGGTCTGTTTTAAAAATTTCCATCTTTCAAACTAATTTTGACTTTCAGATGTGGATCATCACTTTTGGAGCTAAAATGAGAATCTTTATCGTCATTTTCAGGCTTCTAGGGGGCCAAAACTCAAGAGTCGGCAGATGGGTAAAAGTGACTTAAAAGGACCCAAATGCCCACTTCGAGGGCTTAAAACGGGTTTATTCACAGCCGCAAGAGATATAAAGAACATTTAGAGTAAATTAATGTTCATGCGAGAACGTTCGATTTTTCATGCTAAACGATCGATGACCCGCGACCTGATGAAACTGCTCCGAGATGACCAAAATGGTCCGTTTAAAAAATTTCCATCTTTTAACTAATTTTGACTTTCAGATGTGGATCATCACTTTTGGAGCTAAAATGAGCATCTTTATAGTCATTTTCATGCTTCTAGGGGGCCAAAACTCAAGAATTGGCGGATGGGTAAAAGTGACTTAAAAGGACCCAAATGCCCACTTCGAGGGCTTAAAACGGGTTTATTCACAGCAGCAAGAGATTTAAAGAACATTTAGAGTAAATTAATGTTCATGCGAGAACGTTCGATTTTTCATGCTAAACGATCGATGACCCGCTACCTGATGAAACTGCTCCGAGATGACCTAAATGGTCTGTTTTAAAAATTTCCATCTTTCAAACTAATTTTGACTTTCAGATGTGGATCATCACTTTTGGAGCTAAAATGAGCATCTTTATAGTCATTTTCAGGCTTCTAGGGGGCCAAAACTCAAGAATCGGCAGATGGGTAAAAGTGACTTAAAAGGACCCAAATGCCCACTTCGAGGGCTTAAAACGGGTTTATTCACAGCCGCAAGAGATATAAAGAACATTTAGAGTAAATTAATGTTCATGCGAGAACGTTCGATTTTTCATGCTAAACGATCGATGACCCGCGACCTGATGAAACTGCTCCGAGATGACCTAAATGGTCTGTTTTAAAAATTTCCATCTTTCAAACTAATTTTGACTTTCAGATGTGGATCATCACTTTTGGAGCTAAAATGAGCATCTTTATAGTCATTTTCAGGCTTCTAGGGGGCCAAAACTCAAGAATCGGCAGATGGGTAAAAGTGACTTAAAAGGACCCAAATGCCCACTTCGAGGGCTTAAAACGGGTTTATTCACAGCCGCAAGAGATATAAAGAACATTTAGAGTAAATTAATGTTCATGCGAGAACGTTCGATTTTTCATGCTAAACGATCGATGACCCGCGACCTGATGAAACTGCTCCGAGATGACCTAAATGGTCTGTTTTAAAAATTTCCATCTTTCAAACTAATTTTGACTTTCAGATGTGGATCATCACTTTTGGAGCTAAAATGAGCATCTTTATAGTCATTTTCAGGCTTCTAGGGGGCCAAAACTCAAGAATCGGCAGATGGGTAAAAGTGACTTAAAAGGACCCAAATGCCCACTTCGAGGGCTTAAAACGGGTTTATTCACAGCCGCAAGAGATATAAAGAACATTTAGAGTAAATTAATGTTCATGCGAGAACGTTCGATTTTTCATGCTAAACGATCGATGACCCGCAACCTGATGAAACTGCTCCGAGATGACCTAAATGGTCTGTTTTAAAAATTTCCATCTTTCAAACTAATTTTGACTTTCAGATGTGGATCATCACTTTTGGAGCTAAAATGAGCATCTTTATAGTCATTTTCATGCTTCTAGGGAGCCAAAACTCAAGAATTGGCGGAAGGGTAAAAGTGACTTAAAAGGACCCAAATGCCCACTTCGAGGGCTTAAAACGTGTTTATTCACTGCGGGAATAGATATAAAGAACATTTAGAGTAAATTAATGTATATGCGAGCACGTCCGATTTTTCATGCTAAACGATCGATGACCCGCGACCTGATGAAAGTGCTCCGAGATGACCATAATGGTCCGTTTAAAAAATTTCCATCTTTTAACTAATTTTGACTTTCAGATGTGGATCATCACTTTTGGAGCTAAAATGAGCATCTTTATAGTAATTCTCAGGCTTCTAGGGGGCCAAAACTCAAGAATTGGCGGATGGGTAAAAGTGACTTAAAAGGACCCAAATGCCCACTTCGAGGGCTTAAAACGGGTTTATTCACTGCGGGAAGAGATATAAAGAACATTTAGAGTAAATTAATGTATATGCGAGAACGTTCGATTTTTAATGCTAAACGATCGATGACCCGCGACCAGATGAAATTGCTCCAAGATGACCGAAATGGTCCGTTTTAAAAAATTTCATCTTTCAAACTAATTTTGACTTTCAGATGTGGATCATCACTTTTGGAGCTAAAATGAGCATCTTTATAGTCATTTTCAGGCTTCTAGGGGGCCAAAACTCAAGAATCGGCAGATGGGTAAAAGTGACTTAAAAGGACCCAAATGCCCACTTCGAGGGCTTAAAATGGGTTTATTCACAGCCGCAAGAGATATAAAGAACATTTAGAGTAAATTAATGTTCATGCGAGAACGTTCGATTTTTCATGCTAAACGATCGATGACCCGCGACCTGATGAAACTGCTCCGAGATGACCAAAATGGTCCGTTTAAAAAATTTCCATCTTTTAACTAATTTTGACTTTCAGATGTGGATCATCACTTTTGGAGCTAAAATGAGCATCTTTATAGTCATTTTCATGCTTCTAGGGAGCCAAAACTCAAGAATTGGCGGAAGGGTAAAAGTGACTTAAAAGGACCCAAATGCCCACTTCGAGGGCTTAAAACGGGTTTATTCACTGCGGGAAGAGATATAAAGAACATTTAGAGTAAATTAATGTATATGCGAGAACGTTCGATTTTTAATGCTAAACGATCAATGACCCGCGACCTGATGAAATTGCTCCGAGATGACCAAAATGGTCCGTTTAAAAAATTTCCATCTTTCAACTAATTTTGACTTTCAGATGTGGATCATCACTTTTGGAGCTAAAATGAGCATCTTTATAGTAATTTTCAGGCTTCTAGGGGGCCAAAACTCAAGAATTGGCGGATGGGTAAAAGTGACTTAAAAGGACCCAAATGCCCACTTCGAGGGCTTAAAACGGGTTTATTCACAGCCGCAAGAGATATAAAGAACATTTAGAGTAAATTAATGTTCATGCGAGAACGTTCGATTTTTCATGCTAAACGATCGATGACCCGCGACCTGATGAAACTGCTCCGAGATGACCTAAATGGTCTGTTTTAAAAATTTCCATCTTTCAAACTAATTTTGACTTTCAGATGTGGATCATCACTTTTGGAGCTAAAATGAGCATCTTTATAGTCATTTTCAGGCTTCTAGGGGGCCAAAACTCAAGAATTGGCAGATGGGTAAAAGTGACTTAAAAGGACCCAAATGCCCACTTCGAGGGCTTAAAACGGGTTTATTCACAGCCGCAAGAGATATAAAGAACATTTAGAGTAAATTAATGTTCATGCGAGAACGTTCGATTTTTCATGCTAAACGATCGATGACCCGCGACCTGATGAAACTGCTCCGAGATGACCTAAATGGCCTGTTTTAAAAATTTCCATCTTTCAAACTAATTTTGACTTTCAGATGTGGATCATCACTTTTGGAGCTAAAATGAGCATCTTTATAGTCATTTTCAGGCTTCTAGGGGGCCAAAACTCAAGAATCGGCAGATGGGTAAAAGTGACTTAAAAGGACCCAAATGCCCACTTCGAGGGCTTAAAACGGGTTTATTCACAGCCGCAAGAGATATAAAGAACATTTAGAGTAAATTAATGTTCATGCGAGAACGTTCGATTTTTCATGCTAAACGATCGATGACCCGCGACCTGATGAAACTGCTCCGAGATGACCAAAATGGTCCGTTTAAAAAATGTCCATCTTTTAACTAATTTTGACTTTCAGATGTGGATCATCACTTTTGGAGCTAAAATGAGCATCTTTATAGTCATTTTCATGCTTCTAGGGAGCCAAAACTCAAGAATTGGCGGAAGGGTAAAAGTGACTTAAAAGGACCCAAATGCCCACTTCGAGGGCTTAAAACGTTTTTATATACTGCGGGAAGAGATATAAAGAACATGTAGAGTAAATTAATGTATATGCGAGCACGTCCGATTTTTCATGCTAAGCGATCGATGACCCGCGACCTGATGAAATTGCTCCGAGATGACCAAAATGGTCCGTTTAAAAAATTTCCATCTTTTAACTAATTTTGACTTTCAGATGTGGATCATCACTTTTGGAGCTAAAATGAGCATCTTTATAGTAATTTTCAGGCTTCTAGGGGGCCAAAACTCAAGAATTGGCGGATGGGTAAAAGTGACTTAAAAGGACCCAAATGCCCACTTCGAGGGCTTAAAACGGGTTTATTCACAGCCGCAAGAGATATAAAGAACATTTAGAGTAAATTAATGTTCATGCGAGAACGTTCGATTTTTCATGCTAAACGATCGATGACCCGCGACCTGATGAAACTGCTCCGAGATGACCTAAATGGTCTGTTTTAAAAATTTCCATCTTTCAAACTAATTTTGACTTTCAGATGTGGATCATCACTTTTGGAGCTAAAATTAGCATCTTTATAGTCATTTTCAGGCTTCTAGGGGGCCAAAACTCAAGAATCGGCAGATGGGTAAAAGTGACTTAAAAGGACCCAAATGCCCACTTCGAGGGCTTAAAACGGGTTTATTCACAGCCGCAAGAGATATAAAGAACATTTAGAGTAAATTAATGTTCATGCGAGAACGTACGATTTTTCATGCTAAACGATCGATGACCCGCGACCTGATGAAACTGCTCCGAGATGACCTAAATGGTCTGTTTTAAATATTTCCATCTTTCAAACTAATTTTGACTTTCAGATGTGGATCATCACTTTTGGAGCTAAAATGAGCATCTTTATAGTCATTTTCATGCTTCTAGGGAGCCAAAACTCAAGAATTGGCGGAAGGGTAAAAGTGACTTAAAAGGACCCAAAAGCCCACTTCGAGGGCTTAAAACGTGTTTATTCACTGCGGGAAGAGATATAAAGAACATTTAGAGTAAATTAATGTATATGCGAGCACGTCCGATTTTTCATGCTAAACGATCGATGACCCGCGACCTGATGAAACTGCTCCGAGATGACCTAAATGGTCTGTTTTAAAAATTTCCATCTTTCAAACTAATTTTGACTTTCAGATGTGGATCATCACTTTTGGAGCTAAAATGAGCATCTTTATAGTCATTTTCAGGCTTCTAGGGGGCCAAAACTCAAGAATCGGCAGATGGGTAAAAGTGACTTAAAAGGACCCAAATGCCCACTTCGAGGGCTTAAAACGGGTTTATTCACAGCCGCAAGAGATATAAAGAACATTTAGAGTAAATTAATGTTCATGCGAGAACGTTCGATTTTTCATGCTAAACGATCGATGACCCGCGACCTGATGAAACTGCTCCGAGATGACCAAAATGGTCCGTTTAAAAAATTTCCATCTTTTAACTAATTTTGACTTTCAGATGTGGATCATCACTTTTGGAGCTAAAATGAGCATCTTTATAGTCATTTTCATGCTTCTAGGGAGCCAAAACTCAAGAATTGGCGGAAGGGTAAAAGTGACTTAAAAGGACCCAAATGCCCACTTCGAGGGCTTAAAACGTGTTTATTCACTGCGGGAAGAGATATAAAGAACATTTAGAGTAAATTAATGTATATGCGAGCACGTCCGATTTTTCATGCTAAACGATCGATGACCCGCGACCTGATGAAATTGCTCCGAGATGACCAAAATGGTCCGTTTAAAAAATTTCCATCTTTCAACTAATTTTGACTTTCAGATGTGGATCATCACTTTTGGAGCTAAAATGAGCATCTTTATAGTAATTTTCAGGCTTCTAGGGGGCCAAAACTCAAGAATTGGCGGATGGGTAAAAGTGACTTAAAAGGACCCAAATGCCAACTTCGAGGGCTTAAAACGGGTTTATTCACAGCCGCAAGAGATATAAAGAACATTTAGAGTAAATTAATGTTCATGCGAGAACGTTCGATTTTTCATGCTAAACGATCGATGACCCGCGACCTGATGAAACTGCTCCGAGATGACCTAAATGGTCTGTTTTAAAAATTTCCATCTTTCAAACTAATTTTGACTTTCAGATGTGGATCATCACTTTTGGAGCTAAAATGAGCATCTTTATAGTCATTTTCAGGCTTCTAGGGGGCCAAAACTCAAGAATCGGCAGATGGGTAAAAGTGACTTAAAAGGACCCAAATGCCCACTTCGAGGGCTTAAAACGGGTTTATTCACAGCCGCAAGAGATATAAAGAACATTTAGAGTAAATTAATGTTCATGCGAGAACGTTCGATTTTTCATGCTAAACGATCGATGACCCGCGACCTGATGAAACTGCTCCGAGATGACCTAAATGGTCTGTTTTAAAAATTTCCATCTTTCAAACTAATTTTGACTTTCAGATGTGGATCATCACTTTTGGAGCTAAAATGAGCATCTTTATAGTCATTTTCATGCTTCTAGGGAGCCAAAACTCAAGAATTGGCGGAAGGGTAAAAGTGACTTAAAAGGACCCAAATGCCCACTTCGAGGGCTTAAAACGTGTTTATTCACTGCGGGAAGAGATATAAAGAACATTTAGAGTAAATTAATGTTCATGCGAGAACGTTCGATTTTTCATGCTAAACGATCGATGACCCGCGACCTGATGAAACTGCTCCGAGATGACCTAAATGGTCTGTTTTAAAAATTTCCATCTTTCAAACTAATTTTGACTTTCAGATGTGGATCATCACTTTTGGAGCTAAAATGAGCATCTTTATAGTCATTTTCAGGCTTCTAGGGGGCCAAAACTCAAGAATCGGCAGATGGGTAAAAGTGACTTAAAAGGACCCAAATGCCCACTTCGAGGGCTTAAAATGGGTTTATTCACAGCCGCAAGAGATATAAAGAACATTTAGAGTAAATTAATGTTCATGCGAGAACGTTCGATTTTTCATGCTAAACGATCGATGACCCGCGACCTGATGAAACTGCTCCGAGATGACCAAATGGTCCGTTTAAAAAATTTCCATCTTTTAACTAATTTTGACTTTCAGATGTGGATCATCACTTTTGGAGCTAAAATGAGCATCTTTATAGTCATTTTCATGCTTCTAGGGAGCCAAAACTCAAGAATTGGCGGAAGGGTAAAAGTGACTTAAAAGGACCCAAATGCCCACTTCGAGGGCTTAAAACGTGTTTATTCACTGCGGGAAGAGATATAAAGAACATTTAGAGTAAATTAATGTATATGCAAGCACGTCCGATTTTTCATGCTAAACAATCGATGACCCGCGACCTGATGAAATTGCTCCGAGATGACCAAAATGGTCCGTTTAAAAAATTTCCATCTTTTAACTAATTTTGACTTTCAGATGTGGATCATCACTTTTGGAGCTAAAATGAGCATCTTTATAGTAATTTTCAGGCTTCTAGGGGGCCAAAACTCAAGAATTGGCGGATGGGTAAAAGTGACTTAAAAGGACCCAAATGCCCACTTCGAGGGCTTAAAACGGGTTTATTCACAGCCGCAAGAGATATAAAGAACATTTAGAGTA